>NC_052501.1:66268066-66419008 GCF_016617805.1 Bactrocera tryoni | reverse complement strand
TATTTCACTAAATTTTGTATAAAAGCCATGTATTTCAATTTTATATTATTATGCGATAAAGCAATAATCAAGAAACTACAACTCAAGTTTCTTTACTCGCGTTTATCTCTGACACTCATTTGTGTGGCATTTGATTTATTTTTATTTTCGTCTGCCTGCCTGTCTACATGTGCACTTGTCCCTAAATTTAAATGCTTTTGGAGTTTGTTTGTTGGTCATTTAGCTCCACAAGAACAATAAAAACAAAAAATTATAATATTAAAACAAAATATGTCTGGCATTATGCCACATTAAATTAATATTTTTATTTTTGAAACCACACTTGTTGTCGTTTGTGTTTCAACCCACTGCGGTCCATTTTGTGTGATGGGATCATTTTATATGTCACTTTGGTGAACTGTAGGCAGCTGAAATGTATTACTTCTGAGGAATGCGGACTTTTTCCGAAAATATAAAGTTGATATATTATTATGGAGCGAAAAATATGCGAGCAAGTATTTCAGAGTCAGGCAACTCTTCACACTTTTCGAACACTGGAGTATCTTCCAGGTGGCCAGGAGAGTCGCTGATGTAGCTAACAACGCAGGAAACAACATAAAGTAGATCAATACCATACATACGTCGATAAGACAAGGCGACAATTAAGCCAATAGTCTCAAACCGTATTACGTCAGAGAATGCATTTCAAAGATGGGAGTCTTAGACGTAGCGCCTATCGAAAAGCGGCAGCATATATACTGTGTTCCAAGCCATAATGCTATTCCGTGAAATATAAATATGTAGGAAATATGTAAGTTGCTAAAAACTATACATAATGAAATTTCCGAAAAGGCTGAAATAATAATCAGTGTGATATAGAATACCTTAAGGACAGTGAAGGGGAAGTGAGTGGCAGTAAAACACACATTAGTTTTACACATATGGTCTCGAAAGAACTGCAGTAGGGTTTTTCGCCTAATGACACATCACAACTTACTGGCATCACACGCAAGTCCGACACATCACAACTTACTGGCATCACACGCAAGTCCGATAAGCATTAGTAATGACGATACATGCATGAAGTGTGGAAAAGTGGGCATGAACAGACGCTGAAACAACTCCCACGCCTTTGTTCAGCCTAATTTAGAACTTATCTTAGATATCTAGGAGCTTCGTAGAACAAAGTCCACAAATATCGTTTTCGTCCTCAAACGCATCAAGGATTACGATTTAAGGGAATGCACCAAGAAGGTCCGGTCCCTTAACTGGGAAGGTACCGCTGCCCAACTGGTTGATGTCCTCGTGAAAATAAAGGCTGACATTAACCCGGCCAAGAAGTGCGATGGATGGGGCAGGGACTGAGATGAGTAGGTCTTTGTTGCATTTACTACAGTAGCCATATAAAGGAGCGCAAATTCGGTGTGGGATTCCTGGTGGGAGAGAGACTCCGCTCCGAGTCCTGGCAATCACCCCAGTAGATGAACGTCTAGCTACAATCCACATCAAAACAAAGTCCGACGGAAGAAGAAGAACCCAAATATGGGTTCTATGAGGGCTCGTGGCGCACCTTTGATAGCTGCCCCGGCACGATGTCAAAATCGTGCTTGGCGATTTTAACACCAGGGTGAGCAAAGGAGGTATCTTCGGCACAACGGTCGGTAAATTCAGCCTCCATGATGAAACATCCCTAAATGGGTTGAGGCTGATCGACTTCGCCGGGGCTCGAAATATGGTTATCTCTAGTTCTAGATTCCAGCATCGGATCGAAAAACCACCAACCAAATCGATCATGTTGCGATAGACGGAAGACACGTATCCAGCGTTTTAGACCTACGTACGCTCCGAGGTCCTAATGTCGACCGGATCACTATCTTGTTGTAGCGAAGATGCGCCTCTGTGCAGCAAATAACGCACGTCAAGAAACGCAAGAAAGGTTCGACGTCGAGAAGATGAAATCATAAGCTGCAAACGAAACCATTGATTTTCGGATAATACAAAAGAACAGCTGGCACGGAAAGAAATATCGCAAGGATCAATGAATCCCAAGATAATTAAAGATAATTTGAGCCTAAGAAAGGTGAAAGCACGATTGAATCCAAAATCACTAAATTTTTTCGCAAAACAGCGTCTTGTTAACGCGTGTGAAATAATGCTTTTTGACTGCCAAAATTTTGACTATTTTAGTCAATATCAATTCAGCAAACTCAAAACAAAAAAAAAAAACAAAGCAAATAAATCGAGGCTTAAAGGAAACGAGACCAAAGCTTTTAAGCGTCTACATATTTTTTAGTAAATTTTTTTTAATGTTTCATTGAGAGCAAGGCTTAATAATTGGCATATCTTCAGATCGCTCATTAATTCAACATTAGCTCACAATGAAGTACATAACAAATACATAACATAGGCTTCTGTGCAATTTTAGTTTATTAATACCATCAGATGATAGTTATGCATGGTCACAAGTGAAAACTTCGCCCTAATCAATGCCTTGAGACTATAAACCAGAAAGCAACTAGCAGAGGTATGTAATACCCGTTAGATGAGGGTGCAAAAAATACAAAATATGAAAACTAAATTTGTACAGAGGATGTGGCATACACGCTTCTATATGGTAAACCCACACACACAAATACATGCAACCACGTATCCACAAATACCTTTAAGAAGCGAATTTTCCATCAGTTAGCCACTGAGGTAACGAGTGGTAGAGCCACTGCCACCAGCGGTCCAATTCAATTCATTTAAGCAGTCATGAGTTGCCGCAATAATAACGCCCGTATATGTTGCATACTTTGTGGCGCATAAGCACATACAAGGTAACTATAAAAATGCCATTTTCAGTTCCACATATATATAAAATATATTTTCTGGACATGTTAGTGTGTGTCTGCTGCGCTCGCTAGAATTTATGCGCGTCGCCGATTTGCTGCTCGCCTGTAAATATGCTTTTATTTTTATCGATTTACCACACACCCGCGCACATACAGTTATGTGAGTTAGCGCTTTTCTATTTCGCTGCTGTGCTTGCTACAATGCCGTTTTGCTGGGTGCGGGTGTGGGTGCGGTACGCAGAGTTCTTCTTATGGCGTTATGAAATGAGCAGCATAACGGATTGTTATGCCTGGAGGTGTACAATCACGAGTTTTTTTTTATTTTTATTCTTTTGTGCAGACGTGTAAAGTCAGTATTTCCGGTACAGCTCATATTTTTTGTCTTGTTGTTTGTAGTAATTTTGCGTTGAGGTGTGAGAATTTATTTTTTCTTCTAAGAAAGTTATTTTTGTTGTACTTTATGCGCTGTTGAAGTAATGAAATTTAATTAAAGCAAGTCTTTTGGTAATTTATTATATATTTTAATGGTATTTAGTGCATACTTAGGGACTGTAATTACGCTTTTTTCTTTATAAAAGCGTTTTTCAATATTTCGAATATAAAATTCCAATGCCACCGTAATTACATATTAATTTTAAATTGACTTTAAGAATGAGTGGAGGTTTTACACTGTTTATAGTGACTTTAGCCCTTCAACTTTTCGTTGTAATTTTTGTAATACGATTTGTCCTTTGCTTCAAAATAGGTCTCAATTACGGCCATCTCCTCTTCATTCGACGAAAACTTCTTCCCAATTAGTATTATTTTTAGGCCTGACGACAGGAAATAGTCGCTGGAGGGCAGATTTAGAGAATACGGTGGATTCGGAAGCAATTTGAAGACCAAGTCAAAGATTTTTGCTGTCGTTTTCACTGATTTGTGACACGGTGCTTTGACTTGGTGAAACAGCACTTTCCTTTTCATCAAATGCGGCTGTTTTTCGGCTATTTCGTTCTTTAAACACTCCAATAACGCTATGTAATATCCGCTGTTGATGGTATTTTCTTTAGTCAATATAAATTATTCCATGCGCATTCCAAAACACAGACGCTATAACCTTGCTAATCGACAGTTGCATTTTTCCATGCTTTGAAGCTGACTCATCACGTACAATCTACTCGGATCACTGTCCATTGGACTTTGAGGTAAAGCGATGGAGCCATGTTTCATCCATTGTCACATATCGATGCAAAAGCTCGTCGTTGTTTTTGGTCAAAAGTGAGTACGGCGGCACCTACTTTGCACGGAGCTTTCTCACACCCAATTATTCGTGAATTGTATGATGTAAACGTGCAATTGATATGTTTAGAGTGCCTGCTATATCGAGCAACTTCACTTTACCGTCCTTCAAAATAACTTTGTGAACTTTTTTGATGTTTTCGTTGTTAAGAACCTCTTTTGGGCTTCCACTGCGATTACTGTTTTCGGTGCTCATTTCACCGTTGATTTTTATGGAGCAGTGTTCGGAAACTCGTCATAAACCCATGTTTTTGCTTCAACTGTATATTCTTAACACAAAAGAGCATGTAAGGGCATATATAACGCTCGATCAGGATAAAGCTGATGTACTAATGCAACGGGCACGCATTATAATTGGCTGGGTTAACTGCAGACTGCGATTGAAAGAAAACCACAAAAGGTGCTTTCGCTGCTTTGGTCCAGGCCTCTTAACCTGGGACTGCAAAGAACCCGATAGGAGAAGACAAGGTGCTTGCATAAAATACGGTCAACCAGGTCATAAATTGAAAGAGCGTACAAAGCCCCCCTCATGCTGTCTTTTCGAATACGCTAAACACGAAAAAGTGACCATATCCCGGGTTCCGCAAAATGTGCGCTACAAATGAATGCCACGAATTCATAGATGTAAGGCTGCTAATGCCTTACTCTTGCAAATTTTGAACGGCTACGGCTAATCAACATAAGCGAGCACTATAAACCAAAATAGATAGGTAACTGCCAAGAATATAGTAGCCCTACTGCCGCTATATGACTACCATCAGAAAGAAACGCCATCACTGTAGACAAAGGGAACGGTATCGGGTTCGTTTGGGACAGATGCGACCTCTTTACAGTAATTAGCTTTGGATATTCTTTGAATGTGTTTGATGGCAATGAGAATGCACAGCCGTTGGCCTAATAAAATTAAATTAAATTCTACAACATCTCTAAAATTTTGTCCTAAATTTTCAAGTCGATCCGAGTAATAGGTTCGGCCTTGAGAACATGTGCGCTCGAGGCTATGTTCCCGTCTTTAAATGCGTTTTTCTAGAAACTGTGTTTTTGAAGTCGGTTGACATGATTTTTTGAGAACTATTCAACCGATCTTTATGAAATTTTACATTGGTCTTTGATATACAATTCTTAAAGACTTTGATAAAGGATTTTTTTCCGATTACATCTATTTAAGAAAAACAAATCGCGAAATTTTCACTGAAATTTTAATTTTTTTGTAAAAATGTCCTTCAAAAATCCAATTTTCAGTTTTTTTTTTCTTCCCCCAAGTTCTAAGTTAAGGTTTTAACGAAAATACGATTTTTTTCAATTAAATGATCTTGTAAGGGAATATCCTGCCAACGCGGTCGCATCTTTTTTCAGAGTGGTTACCGGAAATGGCGTCGCAATGGCTGAGCTTAACATATTTTTTTCCAAAAATTTCAGAATCTCTTTCTTAATAGTGTATGTTTGTAACAATAAAAAAGTCCAATAAAATATTTAATTTTTTATATGAGAGAAAAATAGTTGAAAAAAGGCTGTTTTACCCGAGCAAACCGATGTAATCCCTTAAAATGCAGACTTTGTATTTATTTACAATTCATAGCTTACTTATTGCAATATGGTTTGTATAATTTATTTAAATTTCACTGCTTTTTCACTTAATGCCTAATTAGTGCAAGATTAACGTCTTCTATATAGGACACGTATTTTCCATATATTTCACTTGTAAAACAGCGACGAGATGTGAAAGTAATGAGAAGCATTAGCATAAATTACACTCTTTACAAAAATACAACTGGCGCTAAAAAGACCAGGTTGAAAGATTCAAATAATTGTAACATTGTGTGGCGTTACGCCCAGAAATGCAGAAATAAATGCGACGAAAATGTTCCCAAAAGTGAAGCAAAAGTTAATAAAAATTAAAGCTAAAAAAAGATCGCACACAAAGACATCAACGCTAAATGACAATGTTAGTAATTACCGTTAACAAGTGAACGAGTACATTTGTGTTGCAACAAATGCGCTGAACGTGACTAGCGCCATGGGCACGTATCTACGAATGTGTGTAGGTGTATGTGGTGGGACCCAGGAATGTGCATATATTCGGGAAACACTAAAAAGTACAGTACGAGTATGAAGTGGCAACAAAGCAACTGCATTACAGCGTTGTATTTCGGAAATACCTCACTGAGTAATGCTTTGAACAAGTACTTCTTTTCTCTATTTTGTGCTCTAAGCACTAGTAAGTAAAATACACGAATTTCGAGGAAATATAAAAACTGCGCTTGAAATAATTCCATTGTGAAATAAATTCTTATTTTATTTGAAAATAGTTCAGTGAAGATGATTTATTGTAGTAAAAGGGGTAGTTTGCTTACGGCTTTTACCAGCTGTTTTCTTTTCATTTACCTAGTAGTTTTTCGCTTTAGAACGAATTGTTGTAAAATCAGCGCCAGAATGTAGGCCACCTTGTTTGTTCACTATTCACCGTATGCAATAGTAAATGACGGAATTAAAACTTTGAAATCTAAAAGTCTTAAACATTCATTTATTTTAAGGACTTACACACTGCTATCGAAAAGTCGTATATGCAACTAAAAAATACCCATCTTGTGTCAACAAAAAGGTACCAAGGAGAACCGATATTAATGTTTACAAAACCAACATACGGAAGAGCAAAGTCGATCCTTTTAAGTCATCCAGAGAAATTAAGATCGAAGTTAATGATGAATATGCTGTGTTGACGAGAAAAACCACTCCTGTCAAAGCGCCACAACAAAACTCGACTGGCATTTGCAAAGGCCCACAGAAAACAACCCCCACAATTTTGGATGAACGTGCTTTGGAGCGACGGAACCAAGATAAATTGGATGGGTCCAGATAGAAAAAAATTTGAACGTTGTTATCATAATCTGCGCGTTTTCATGCATGACGTCGGAGCTATTGTTCGAATAAATGGAATAAATGATAAAATCAGTTTTTGCGATATACTGAAAAATAAAATGGAGCCATTTGTATTTGAATCGATGCCTAAATACCGGTCATTTATGCGAGATAATGATCCAAAGTACACCGTATAAGTAGTAAAGCATTGGCTCGACAATGAAAAAATTAGAATATTGGATTGGCCTGAACAAAGCCCGGGTCTGAATCCAATAGAAGATTAACGGAATGTTGTTAAGACGAAAATAGCAAACAAAAAATACAAAAATTTTGAAGATTAATGGACTGGATTTGAGAAGGCCTGGTATTGAATCCCAAAGGAGTATAATCAGCATGTAGCGGAAATTAGAAGCGGTGATTATAAATGAAGGATATAGTACTAAAAACTAACGAAGTGAGCAGTCTTGTGCTATTTTTATACTCTCGCAATAAAGTTGCTAAAGAGAGTAATATAGTTTTGTTGGCATAACGGTTGTTTGTAAGTCCTAAAACTAAAAGCGTCAGATATAGGGTGATATATACTAAAGTGATCAGGGTGAGGAGTAGAGTTGAATTTTCGCGCAAAGGATCGCATTAGGGAGGGCAATTATTGGACGTAATTTTTTTGGAAAAGTGGGCGTGGCCCCGCCCCCTACTAAGTTTTTTGTACATATCTCGGAAAATACTACAACTATGTCAACCAAACTCTATAGAGTCGTTTCCTTCAGGCCTTTCCATATACAGTTCAAAAATGGAAGAAATCGGATAATAACCACGCCCACCTCCCATACAAAGGTTATTATGAAAATCACTAAAAGTGCGTTAACCGGCAGAAGGAAGCTGCACCCAAGCTTTCTTTAAAAATTGAAAATGGGCGTGGCCTCGCCCACTTATGGACTAAAAACCATATCTCAGGAACTACTCAACCGATTTCAATGAAATTCGGTACATAATATTTTCTTAACACCCTGATGACATGTACGAAATATGGGTTAAATCGGTTCACAACCATGTCTTCTTCCAATATAACGCTATCTTGAATTCCATCTGATGTCTTTTCTGTATAATATATACTTTTCACAAATACGGTATTTGAAAAATATGTAAATGCGGGAGTATAAAATGTTCGGTGACTCCCGAACTTAGCACTTCCTTACTTGTTTTTTAATAATTTTTATACATTTTTGAACCCCTTTTCAGATTCCGCTTACAATTAATAATTCATACTTAGAGAACCTTTGTTAGAGACAAAAATTTTTCTGAGTACGAAGCGAAGAAAACAATTGCAATTTTTGACCCACCCTAATATGCATACTAAAAATTTTGAAATATTTTGTTTTTGGGAATTTTGTCCCAAGAAGAAATTTTTTTGTTTTTCACCGCCACCTGCGCTTAGATCGACTTAAGGTCTTTTGTGCCCTCTCCTAAGTCACAACGACCCACCTAGGCCCAGCATATTGATAAATTCCAATATACTGCTCGGTGCTAGTGAAACAATGTCATTCCTATTTGGAAACATGGATCTAAGAACCATCATCTATGCAGTCAATTAGCAGATGTACTGGAGTTTCAGGCTTCCGGTCGCAGAACCGAAAATTTGCACAAGAAGCTAGAGGTATGTTATATAAATGCTTCATCTGCTTACTGTGCCAGTGTAGAATGCGATAAGTAGCCTCAGTTTGTCACAAGGAAGAGTGATTACATATTTAAACCTGCTAAGGTTATAACACCTTATAGCAACTTGGCACGGCGAGTGCTTTGGAGCTGTTGCCAATACCTCTCTGCCTACTCCCTCTTCCTTGCGGAACAGCTCCTTTATGGTATGAGAACGCACCGCCTCTGAAATGTTCAGTTCCTACCAACTGGCGAGCTCATCAGCCAGTTCATTCCCGGCTATACCTTTTGATCGGACACCCAGATAAGGTACATTAGCTTTCGTTCCGATGGACTATGCAGCCGTTCTATACACTTCTGCACCAGTAGTGATTTGAACTCATTGACAGTGATTGCTTTAAGTGCTGTCGCTAGTATGCTTATACATTCGTTGCGATAGTTGCGTCTGATAATTATTTCTACGCACCGACTTATGGAAAAGACTTTTGCTTTAAAAATGCTCGGGAAAGTTTCCATACGTATGGAGAGTTTGTTGCGTGATCCTGTGGCTCCACTTGATTGTACTATCCCTTAGCAGTAGCTCGGGAGTGAAATCATTTCATTCAGCCTTACTGCTAAGGGTAACCTTGAATGCTATTACACCACATAAGTCCTTCATTCGCTGAGATGAGCTTACCTTACCTCTGCCAAACCCTTCTGCTCTCATTTGAAGCAGTATGTGTTTGCTTCCCTGGCCGATAACTAGTTGAATTGGTGTGTTAAGCATGACTACAAGTGCAACCTTCGGGCATGTGCGTATGCCACCCGACATGTATGTAGATGCATGCAAGTCATTGCAGCTCCGATAGTTGGATCCCTACCCAAGTCTGCGATTCTTTTGAAGCTCCGTTCTCGCGAGAGTCGGGTCTACGTAACCGGAACGGACCAGGAATTTTTTTAAGAAGCTGTACAAAGCTCTTCTGTTTTACTTAAATGGTTTTGAAACACTTCAATTATTTTCTTCCTACGCCTTAATTTCTTCAGTGAAACATTTTTCCTGCCATATTTGATGAAATTCATGCAACAACAAGCTTAAGCTAATAATATTTGTTGTTTATAGTTGGACTAAAGCTGTTCAGTGGAGTTGAAGAAGAGAAAAAAGCAAAAACAAAACTCAGTAGTCCGTCAGTACTGCCAACAGCCACACCTTCTGCATGTGATAACATTCACAGACTAAGCGGGCGGCTTGACGACACTCAGCTGGCTTAAAGCAGACACTTGAGTTTTTATATTTAAATGCTGCCACATAAGTCGACATAAGTCATTATTAATCTGTGGCGTTGGAAATTATGCGCGGGTGACGGAGGTGTAAGTTGATGAGCAGCGTGCCTAAAGTGATGTTTTTTTGGTACATAAGTGTGTGCCTAAACACTCGAGATTAGTATGAAAGGGTAACTGCTACGAACCGCTTTTATTTGGTTTAGTTTGTCAATGTGATATTACGGGTTATACGAAGTCATATTCGGTGCTCAACGAACAACCCACAATACCAAGAACCACTAAAAATTGATTTTAATTCGTAAGTTTAATTCATTTGGATCTTGCAATTAATTTCTAATTACTTTTAATTTAGTATTTAAGAACAGTTTGATCAGTTGATTTGAGTATCACTGAGAGATCCAACTCTTATAAGATTGTCGATGTTGATGTTAGGACCTCGCAGCGCACGCACATCTAAAACACTGGAGACGTGTCTTCCGTCTATCACAACATGATCGATCTGGTTGGTAGTTTTTCGATCCGGAGACTGCCAGGTAGCTTGATGAATTTTTTTGTGCTGGAATCTAGTACTACAGATAACCATATTTCGGGCCCCGGCGAAGTCAGATCAGCCTCAACCCATTTGGGGATGTTTCGTCGTGAGGCTGAATTTACTGACCGTAGTGCCAAAGATACCTTCTTTGCCCACCCTGGCGTTAAAGTCGCAAAGCACGATTTTGACATCGTGGGGGGGCATCTCTCATAAGTGCGTTCCAAGCACTCATAAAAGGCATCTTTGGTCACATCGTCCTTCTCATCCGTCTTAGCGTGGGCGCAGATCAGCGATATGTTGAAGAACCTCGCTTTGATGCGGACTGTGGCTAGACGTTCATTCACCAGAGTGAATGATAGTACTCGGCGACGGAGTCTCTCTCCCACCACGAATCCCACACCAAGCTTGCGCTCCTTTATATGGCCACTGTAGTAAACGTCACAAGGACCTACTCGTCTCTGTCCTTGTCCCGTCCATCGCAATTCGTGGACGGCGGTGATGTCAGCCTTTATTTTCACGAGAACATCAACCAGCTGGGCGGAGGCACCTTCCCCATTAAGGGACCGGACATTCCAGGTGCATGCCCTGATATCGTTGTCCTTATTTCGTTTGCCATGGTCGTCATCAAAAGAGGGGTTTCTCATCCGAGGCTGTTTGTCGTTTTTCATTGGGGTAGGCTTTTTACGTGGCTGGTCCCAAACCCAGCGCACAACCCTATGCAGGGGATGTTTCGCCTTCTCACTTTAGTTCACCTTCGAACGGATGTTCTTAGGCTACCCAGAGGATACTTGGTCAAAGACCGGAAGTAGTGAGCTGCTTGAGTCATATGTAAAAGAATCGTTTCTGGCCACTCCCAAGTGAATGGCGATCAGAGAACTTTCCTCACTTGCGTGAACTTCTACACATGACCCCATCCTCCAACTATATCACCTTTAAATATATTAAGACAATTGTTCTAAAACTTTGTTTAGAAATACTCATATTTGGAATAAGGAAATTTCACGAATATTAGCTTTAAGCAGTTATAGCCAAGTTATCAACAGCGCGCCAGTCATTTCTTCTTTTCGCAATGTGATCTCTCTATCGGTGTAGAGGTGGAGGTCTTCTGCTTTCGCCGGCGGGTACTGCGACGAATACTATCATAACTTGAATATTTTTATTCATTCAGACGACGTGGCCTAGCCAGCATAGCCGCTTAACTCGCTGAACAATGTCAATGTCGTCGTCATCGTTTCATCGAAGGCGATATACGCCGTGGCCAATGCGCAAAAAACCATAAATCTTCCGCAGAACCTTTATCTAGAAAACTCGTAATGTCGACTAATCAGATGTTGGCATCGCCAATGCCTCTGCACATACGGGAAGTAGTGACTTATAGAATTTGGTCCTTAGGACCAATTGTCTACTCAGTCCGAAGTAGCACCTGTTGGCAAAAGTTATTCTGCGTTGGATTTTGTAGGCTGACATTGCCGTTGGTGTGTATACTGGTTCCAAGGTAGACGAAATTATCCACGACTTCGAAGTACGCTCGGTTGAACCCTTTATGCGATGTTAAGGAGGCTTGTCTAGCGTGTTGAGGGGTCTCCGTTTCTGTCGATTGAGCAGAGCAGAGCAAACTTCGTTTTGATACGGATTTTGGCTAGACGTTCATCCACCAGGGTCAATACCACACCACATTTGCGCTCCTTTATATGGCCACTGTAGTAAATGCCACAAGGACCTACTCGCCTCAATGCTTATCCTGTCCATCGCATTTCTTGAGCGACGGTGATATCAGCCATTACTCTTAAATCAACCATTCTTATACGTTTCTCATTCGAAGCTGTTGTTTCCTTTTCGTTGGGGGCGTTTTTTACGTGGCGGGTCCCAAACCCAGCGCACAACCCTTGTGAGGAATGATTCGCCTTCTCGGCTTAGTTCGACTTCAAACGGATGTTATTTGACTAACCAGAGGATACTTAGTCTAAAACCGGAAGCCGTAAGTCGTGTAAAAGAATTGTTTCTGGCCAATCCCAAGTGTATAGACCTCAGAGAACTCCAACCTCTAACAAAAAAAATTTTACGCACACTAATGCATGTTTGTTAGATAAAATATACTAAAGCGAAGTACTAGTTTAAATTACATACCCTTGTATTTCGAGCAATAAAAAGTACTGCTCGCTTTGAACTTTCATCGTTTTCCTCCTTTTCGTTTAATTTAATTGTGTATAAGTCCAGTAAAATAAATGAATTTTTAATACTTTTTGATTGCGAAGTTTTAATCCCGTCATTTACTATTGCATACCGCGAAGAGTGAACAAAAAAGGTTGCCTACATTTTGACGCTGATTTTGCCACAATTTAATAGTACAGCGAAAAACTACTAGGTAGATAGTAAGAAAAGAAAACTGTTAAAAGCCGTAACCAAACTGCCGCTTTTGCAATAAATCGTCTTGACTGAACTTTTCTCAAATAAAACAAAATTTTATTTTTCAATGACATTATTTGAAGCGCAATTTTTATACTATCTCAAAATTCGTATATTTTGCTGATTACAGCACAAAAAAGAGAAAAGAATTACTTGTTCAAAGCAGTACTCAGTGAGGTATTTCATTCTCGTACGGCACTTTTTAGCGTTTCCCGAATATATGCACATTCCTGGGTCTCACCATTGTACACCTGAACACATTTGTAGGGGCTGACTTCTACGTGCCAATGGCGCTAGTCACGTTCAGCGCATTTGTTGCAACAAAAATGTACTCGTTCACTTGTTAACGGTAATTACTGACATTGTCATTTAGCGTTGATGTCTTTGTGTGCGATCTTGTTTTTAGCTTTAATTTTTATTAACTTTTGCTTCACTTTTAAGAACATTTTCGGCGCATTTATTTCTGCATTTCTGGGCGTAATGCCGCGTAATGCTACAATTATTTGAATTTTTCAACCTTACCTTTTTAGCGCCAGTTGTGTTTAGAACGCGAGTAATTTATGCTAATGCTTCTCATTACTTTACATCTCGCCGCTGTTTTTCATGTGAAATATGTGCAAAATACCTGTTCTAAATAGAAGACGTTAATCTTGCACTAATTAGGGGTTAAGTGAAAAAGCAGGCAATTTTAAATGAATTAGACAAAAAATATTGCAATAAGTAAGCTATGAATTATAAATAAATAAAAACCTTAACATACAACTTGTACAAATGAAAAAAAAATGAAAACTTGATTTTTGGCAGACATTCAAACAAATGAAAATTTCAGTGAAAATTTCCCGACATTTTTCCAAAAAAATCCTTCATTTAAGTCTTTAAGAATTGTATCTCAAAGACCTATGTTAAATTTAATGAAGATCAGTTGAGTAGTTCTCGAGAAATCTTGCCAACCGACTTCAAAAACACAGTTTCGAGGAAAACACGTTTAAAAACGGCGCACTTAGTCTAGCTAGCCTAGAAAATTACTGTTAAAAGCTCGCATCTGGCCTTTTGTCTACAGTGATGACCTTACTCCCTAGTAGTAGTGGTGATAGCGGCAACCATCATGGATTGCTATGCAAAATTTGACATAGTGAAATGAGCACCGATGACAGTGAACGCAGTGTATGCTCAAAAGAGGTTGCTAAAGTCGAAAATATCAAAATAATATCAACAAAATAATTTTGGATGACCCTAAAGTGAAGCTGCTTCTGATAGTAGATAGACTAAGGATATCAAAGAAACGTGTACATCAACCAATTCACGAATACTTGGGTGTGAGAAAGCTCTGTGCAAAGTGAGTACCGCGCGAACTCACTTTTCACCAAAAACATTAAAGAGTTGTTGATTCGGAGCAGTGTTTGGATATGTTCAATCGTAATAAACCCGCGTTTTTGCATCGATATGTGACAACGGTTGAAACTGCATTCATAGCGTTATTAAAGCGTTTAGAGGACGAAATAGCCGAAAAGTGGGCGCACTTGAAGAAAAAGAAAGTGCTGTATCACCGCCTTACAAGTCAATGAAAACGTTGGCAAAAATCTATAACTTGAACTTCAAATTGCTTGCGAATCTACCGTATTCTCCAAATCTGTGCTCCTGCTATTATAAAATGTTCTCAGGCCTCAAAATAATGCAGGCTGGGAAGAAGTATTCGTCGAATGAAGAAGAGATGGCCGTAGCTGAGACTTTGCTGCAAGAAACAAATCATACTACCAACCTGCCATCAAAAAGTTGGCGGGTCGAAGTCCCTATAATTAGTGTATCACCCCTTGCAACACACTTTTAAAATTAATTTTAAATTAATAATTAATAACGGTCGCATTAGAATTTTATAATCAATGTAAATATTGAAAAACGCTTTCAAAAAGAAGACAATTTGAGACGCAGCGTTGCCAACAGCGTGATTACAGGCCTAATATGCAATAAGTACCATTAAAATATCTGTAAAATATATACAATATTACTAAAACACAAGCTTTAATTAAATTTATTTACTCCAACAGCGCGTAACGTACAACGGAAATAATTTGCTTAAAAGACAAAATAAATTTTCACAGCCCAATGTAAAAAAATATTACTAAAAAAACAACAAAAAATATGAGCTATACCGGATATATTCACTTTACACGTCTGCACAAATAAAAAAAATAAAAAAAAACATGATTGTATACTTCCAAGCATAACAGTACGTTATGCTGCTCATTTCACAGCGCTATAAGCGGAACTCTGCGTACCGCACCCTCACCCGCACCCAGCAAAAAGGCATTGTAGAAAGCACAGCAGCGAAATAGAAAAGCGCTAACTCATGTAACTGTATGCGCTTGCGTATTTGTATGTGTGTGCGCTGATGTGTGGTAAATCGATAAAAATATAAGCATATTTACAGGCGAATAGCCACAGGCGAGCAGCAAATCGGTGACGCACATAAATTCTAGCTAGCGAAGCAGACACACGGGCAAACATACTCAGGAAATATATTTTATAAATGTGTGGAACTGAAAATAACATTTTTATAGCTACTTTGTATGTGCTTCTGCGCCACAAAGTATGCAACATATGCTGGCTATATTATTGCAGCAACTCATGACTGCTTAAATGAATTGGAGCGCGCGGTGGCAGTGGCTCTACCACTCGCTGCCTGAGTGGCTAACTGATGGAAAATTCGCTTCTTAAAGTTGTTTGCGGATATGTGGTTGCATGTATTTGTTTGTGTGTATAGTATTAGAAGCGTGTATTGCAGTTCCTCTGTACTATTTTAGTTTTTATATTTTGTATTTTTTGCGCCCTCATTTAGCAGGCAATCCATACTTTTGCTGGTTGTTTTCAGGTTTACAGTCTCAAGGCATTGATTAGGACAAAACCATCATTTATGACCTTGCTTAAGAGTCGTCTGAGGGAATTAATAAATTAAAATTACCCAGAAGCGTCAGTTATGTATTTGTTATGTACTTCTTTGGATTGAAGTCAGAGTTATTATGAGTGTATGTGGAATGAATGAACGATCTGAAGATATTCCAATTATTTAGCCTTGCTCTTAATTAAATATTAAAGCTAATTTGGAAAAAAATATGTAGACGCTTAGAAGCTTTGGTCTCGTATCTTTGCTTATTTTTTTTTTTTTTTTTTGAGTTTGTTGAATAGCCAGAAGTCACCCATAATTTCGGCCTATTGTAACAAATAGCTTCGCGCAAACGAGGCAAAACACTCAAATAGTATTCTTTATTGACAGATTGGTCGGATCGTAAACATAGATCTAAAACACATCGCCAGTAATTACACTCCTCGTCGTATTTACTGTTCTTTTGAATTTTCCGAAAACCAATAGTTTCGTCTGCAACTGTAGATAAGGAGCTTGAAATACCGCCCCACAGTTTCCGTATACCGAGTTGCAGAGAAGAGCTTTCAGAGAGCAGATGTGGATAGAAAATCGGCTGTCTGTTGTGATTCTAGTTTTTTACGTTTAACCTGCCTTGTGTTTGTTGACGTGCGTTTTTTGGTGCGCAGAGGCGGCTGAGTATTTTGGCTCCAACAAGATGGTGGTCCGTATCGAGATTAGGACCTCGGAACCCAAGAAGGTCCAAAAAACTGGATAAGTGTCTTCTGTCCCGCACAACATACTATAGATAACCATAATTCGGGCCCCGCCGAACACGATCAGCCATTTGGGGATGTTTTCTCGTGGAGACTAAAGTTACCGATCTTTGTGCCAAAGATACTTTCTTTGCCCACCCTGGCGTTAAAGTCGACAAGAACGATTTTGACATCGTTGCGGGGGCAGCTTTCATATTATGCTTCACATTGTCCTTCTCTTCACAACGACCTACGACCTACCTCCACAACGACCTACTCGCCTCAGTCCTTCTCCCGTCCATCGCATTTCTTGGACAGCGGTGATGTCAGCTTTTATTTTCACGAAGACATCAACCAGCTGGATAGCGGCACCTTCCCAATTAAGGGACCGGACATTCCAGTTAATATGTTTGCAAGAGTCGTCATCAAAAGGGGGGCTGATCCGAGGCCTTTGTTTTCTTTTCATTGGAGTTGTTTTTTAGATGGCGGGTGCCAAACCCAGAGCTCAACCATGGAGACGGATGATTCGTCTTCTCACTGTATCTCGCCTTGAAACGGATATTCTTTGACTACTCAGAGAATACTTGGCCTAAGGCCGAAAGTCGTGAACTGTTTGAGCCATATGTAAAAGAATCCTTTCTGAACACTTCCAAGTTAATGGCGCTCACAGAACTTTCCTCACTTACGTGAACTGTTGGCGCTGGCTTCGGCTGTCCTACCGACGTAGTCATACTAGTCATTTGTAATGTTTAGGTTTAGTTGAAGTTGAGGTGAAGTATTCGTCATATCGTAATCGTGCAATTATTTCGAGACCGTTTGAGTAAAACGCAATTGTATTTTACTTCCGCTCCCATGCACGTGATCTTGGCGAACCTGAATGTCCTTAAGGCATTCTTCATATCTCACCCTGATTAGTCTCTCAGCCTTTTCGGAAATTTCACTAGTTATAGTTTTTAGCGACTTCATTCATATTTCGTGCACTGTTTCGATAGCCCGACGGATGCCAATTTTGGCAATCTCATCAGATATTATGTTTCACGGAATGCCTTTATGGCGGCTACATATAATGCTTCGTTGTTTCCAAGCATTTTCTGTGACGCAATACGGTGTGAGGTTATTGCCCCAATTGTCGCTTGTCTTATCGACGTATTTATGGTATTGATCTACTTTATGTTGTTTCTTGCATTGTTAGCTATATCAGCGTCTTTGACGACCACCTGGAGAATACTCCAGTGCTCCAAAAGCATGAAGAGTTGCCTGAGATGCATGTCCTTAGCTGACTCTGATACACTTGCATTCATATTTTATATTATCCATAATAGTATTTCTGTTTTATATATTCGGAAAAGTTTCCTCCAGTTTATTAAAGTGGCATATTAAATGATCACATCACACAAAATGGACCGCAATGGACTGAAACACAAACGCCAACAAGTGTGGTTTCAAAAATAACAAGTAAGGAAGGGCTAAGTTCGGATGTCACCGAACATTTTATACTCTCGCATGATAAAGTGATAATCGAGATTTCATTATCCTTCATTTACATATTTTTCAAATACCGTATTTGTGTAAAGTTTTATTCCGCTATCATCATTGGTTCCTAATGTATACTCGTGTTATACAGAGAATGCATCAGATGGAATTCAAAATAGCGTTATATTGGAAGAAGGCGTGGTTGTGAACCGATTTCACCCATATTTCGTACATGTCATCAGGGTGTTAAGAAAATATTATATACCGAATTTCATTGAAATCGGTTGAGAAGTTCCTGAGATATGGTTTTTGGTCCATAAGTGGGCGGCGCCACGCCCATTTTCAATTTTTAAAAAAAGCCTGGATGCAGCTTCCTTCTGCCACTTCTTCCGTAAAATTTAGTGTTTCTGACGTTTTTTGTTAGTCGGTTAACGCACTTTTAGTGATTTTCAACATAACCTTTGTATGTGAGGTGGGTGTGGTTATTATCCGATTTCTTCCATTTTGGAACTGTATGTGGAAATGCCTGAAGGAAACGACCCTATAGAGTTTGGTTGACATAGCTATAGTAGCTTCCGAGACATGTACAAAAAATATAGTTGGGGGCGGGCCCAAGCCCACTTTTTCAAAAAAATTACGTCCAAATATGCCCCTCCCTAATGCGATCCTTTGTGCCAAATTTCACTTTAATATCTTTATGCGTGGCAGTTGGCCGATTTTGCCCATCTTCGAACTTAATCTTCTCATGGAGCCAAGGAATACGTGTACCAAGTTTCATCATGATATCTAAATTTTTACTCAAGTTACAGCTTGCACGGACGGACAGACGGACGGACATCCGGATTTCAACTCTACTCGTCACCCTGATCATTTTGGTATATATAACCCTATATCTGAATCTTTTAGTTTTAGTCTCCTTAGCAACTTTGTTGCGAGAGTATAAAAATGCCAGTATCACAATAAAGCAATGGCGAAAAAATGGCCAGAAAAAAGTAAAATAATAAAAACAAATAATTTCCCACAATAATATTTTGGTATGTGCTTTTGACAGAAAAATATATGCAAAAGTGGCAGCAGATGTACCCTGAGTATTTACTCAAATATTTGAGCGCAGTGAGACGGTTGGCGGACGAGTCATAAGCATGCGTCCTTACATCTATAATGCGCTGAGCAAACACTAAATTTTATTCACACATGCATTTCAGTATGGAAATTCGAGTGTGCTGCACAGGGAAATAATACCTTTGTTTTGTATTTGCATACATTTACTGCTTGGGCACTAATTTACATATGAACACTCTCGGGCACATGTGAACATATTTGGCCGTACGCTGTTCTTTGCAGTCGAGGACAATAGATGTATGCAGAAAAAATTATTTTTAAGGAAGCGAAAAATAAAGCGATCTCGGGGAGAAAGTCAGGAATACATTTTATGGGGCGGCTGTAAAATGATCATATTGTTAGATATCACTAAAAATAATTTAGTTTAAGTATACAAAGTATACATGCCACCATTACACAATATTTTAAAACTATTTGTTTCAAAGAACACTCTTAAATATTTCTCGAAATGTTATACATTTGTTATAATAACTAGTTGAAATATTACAGAAATATTGGTCTTTTATTTACACCTTTGTTTCAAAAAAAAATTGTTATCTAACTATTTTCATTTGTTTACTTATAAGTGTAGTTTTCATATTTTATATAAGTTTATGCCCGTTTTTATAACAGTTATACATAATTGTCTTCCAACTGCGTGTATTCTATTTATTTAGCGGAATTATCTTTGCAAGCCTTTCTTAAACCTATTATTATTAGCTGACTAAAGTATACCTGTTTTATACTAACTTCCTTTGCACTACCGTTAATGTAAACATAATATTAATAAAATAAATATGTTTGATTTGCTGAGGCTTAGAAAGAAAAAGCAACTCGCATAAATCCAAAAGTTTGGTAGAAACAATAGAGCAGCATAAGAAATAAAGTAACCCTATATTTTTAATTTATTATTAATTCCGAAGTGTATACTCTTGAAAAATTATGAAGCTAAAATGTAGTAAACAGAGACGTAAAGGATTGAGTCCACAGCTTTCACTGACCTTGAAACCCTTTTGCTGGCTGAAACAAAATAAACAAATATATTTTCGCCATATATTACAAAAAATCATGAAATTAGAGGTCATGATGACAAATATTTAACCAAAATAGCTATATGTAGAAGATTTCCACTGACTTGCTTTAATTACAGTATGTCAAACTTAAATAATATCCTTTAAGAATTTATACCAGATGTATACCAGTTAAAAATTTTACGAAAATGATAGTCAGTTATCAAATTTCGGAGGTATTATAATTTTGAGCAATTTTTATCATCCCATTGAGTTTATGCCAGATTTATAACAGTTTAAATATTTTCTAAAAAGGTAGTTAGTTTTAAAATTTTGGTGGTATTATAATTGTAAGAAATTTTTTATCATCTTTAAATATTGATATAATTTTTATACTATCGCAACAATGTTGCTAAGGAGAGTATTATAGTTTTGTTCACATAACGGTTGTTTGTAAGTCCTAAAATTTAAAGACGTTTAAATTTAAAGGGTTATATATACCAAAGTGATCAGGGTGACGAGTAGAGTTGAAATCCGGATGTCTGTCTGTCCGTCCGTGCAAGCTGTAACTTGAGTAAAAATTGAGATATCATGATGAAACTTGGTACACGTATTTCTTGACTCTATGAGAAGGTTAGGTTCGGAGATGGGCAAAATCGGCCCACTGTCCCGCCCACAAAATGGCGGAAACCGAAAACCTATAAAGTGTCATAACTAAGCCATAAATAAAGAATAGATAAAGTGAAATTTGGCACAAAGGATTGCATTAATGAGGGGCATATTTGGACGTAATTTTTTTGGAAAAGTGGGCGTGGGCCCGCCCCCAACTATGTTTTTTGTACATATCTCGGAAGCTACTATATCTATGTCAACCACACTCTATAGAGTCGTTTCCTTCAGGCATTTCCACATACAGTTCAAAAATGGAAGAAATCGGATAATAACCACGCCCAACTCCCATACAAAGGTTATGTTGAAAATCACTAAAAGTGCGTTAACCGACTAACAAAAAACGTCAGAAACACTAAATTTTACTGAAGAAATGGCAGAAGGAAGCTGCACCCAGGCTTTTTTTAAAAATTGAAAATGGGCGTGGCGTCACCCACTTATGGACCAAAAACCATATCTCAGGAGCTACTAGACCGATTTCAATGAAATTCGATATATAATATTTTTTTAACACATTGATGACATGTACGAAATATGGGTGAAATCGGTTCACAACCACGCCTTCTTCCAATATAACGCTATTTTGAATTCCATCTGATGCCTTCTCTGTATAATATATAGATTAGGAAATGAAACTACAATTCAATACTCAAAGTACACAAATTGATCTAATATAATTAATTTTACAGCAAAATAAAAAAATATGTTAATTATTATCACTTTATCATGCGAGAGTATAAAATGTTCGGTGACACCCGAACTTAGACCTTCCTTACTTGTTTTTTTATTGTTGTAGAACAGAACCACATACGAAACAACTAAATGACCAACAAACAAACACCAAAAGCATTTAAATTTAGAAACAAGTGCACAGGTAGACAGGCAGGCAGACGAAAATAAAAATAAATGAAATGCCACACAAATGAGTGTCATAGATAATGCGCGCTGAAGAAAAGATGGAAGGATAGCGAGAGTAAGGCATGCAAATAATGTGAAGGTAATATATAATTGAGAGTGAAATATATGAATAAACTTGGATATGCCTTCTGCATATATAGTACATATGTATATTTGCTACACGAAGACTTATGACTAGCACATTCACTAAGTGCAGCTAAGCAGACAATATAAACGAGTGCCGGGTTTTTGAAAGGTGTTAATGGCATCTAAGTTTGTCGGAGCACACTTGTACCATGTGAAACCAAAACAATGTAGGCACACTCATTGCGCAATCCTGCCAAAGGGTAACTGCACTTGTGCGCTAAACATACACATTTACATAGAAAATATAGTTGCCGCATCAGCAGGGCACTGAGTCACACACACATCCATCTACATAAAAATAAGCATATGTGTATGTATAGCTCACAGCATTTAATGTGTCAAATAGGGAATTGAAAGGAGGCCGCGCACAAAGCAGATGTCAGTCGCTTTTGTTCGCTGGCATGATAAAATGCCGTTTGATAAGAATAAAGTTTCGCACTCACAGAACCGAATGAAGTTATTGTAAAGCACAATGTAAAATGATTTCCCGGTATTTCAATTATAGTAAATTTAGTGAAATAATTTAAATTTTAATATTGTTATTATTTTTAATAAATTGAACGAAAATAAATTTGACATATGTACATACTACTATGGGCAAAAAGTAGTAATACCTTTTAATTTAAACTTCACGCGAAAACCCATTCGTCGAAATATTTTTTTCTTGGTGTGTGTGACTCTCAATAACATCTGAGCCAAATGTTGCATCAAAATAATCATTAATGTTTAGTATATGCTTGTCTTTCTGAAGTACATAAAGGGCATTCGGCAATTTTTACGATGAATGAAATTACTCACGTCTGTAAAAAAATGCTTTCCAACTACCACGATGTTCTGAAACGTCTTTCGATGATCTCTGAATCTATGCTTACGACCCGGAAACAGATAATCAAACGGATGATAGTTGTGGCAAAGGTTAGCCGAAGCCGAAAAAAACACGTCAAAGCAGGTCCAAAATCAAGGTTATTGATTATTGAAAGATGCTGAACTCCAAGTTCCCTTTAACCGGGCAAATTATCAACAAAGAATACTGTTTGAGTGATATGCTTCGTTTTTGTGAAGCTATTCGTGAAAAAGACGTCGGAATTATGGGCCGTAAACTCTTGGTTTTAGCCCCACGACAATGCACTGTCGCATACTGTATTATATCGGGCAACAACCAGCGCATTCCCCTGATGTGGTTCCGTGTAACTTCTGGCTATTCAGCAAACCAAAACGACCGCATCGGGGAAACCATTTTCAGTTCGTTTGTTCTGTTTCAAGGTTTGAAAAAAAAACGTTGGCACAAGTGTATTGTGGCCAAGGGACATATTTATTATTTTTGCTTAAGCTAAGAGTTTTGTGCCCAAAAGGAAGCACAGGAGTACAAAGTAAATATACAAATGATCACCTTGACAAACTGAGTCGATTGGATGTATGTTTCAATTTTTGAAATATCAGTCTGAAATTTTACTTACATGCTTTTCAAACGAAACTGCCGATATCGTACCACTACTTCTAGCATATAGCTGAAATATCGCATATTCCAACATTTTATTTTAGAATTTGCAGGAAGCCATTTTCGGTTTTTCCTACTGTACCTCATATTTATAATGAGTGCAATAGGTTTGAGTTTTTTTTTACATAATTTTTCCATAAAAGCGTCCCATATCATCCTTTCGCAGCTCTTTTCAGTTTATTACGTTTTTCGCGACTAAAACTCTTTCTTTTCGTTTCTTACTACTTTGTAACATTTCCCTTTTTGATGTTTACAAGGTCCTCGCTGCTACACTTTAAGCGCCTATACTTTCAGTCTAGCAGTCATGCCTAGCAACCTCTGTCTAGAGCCCATTCATACTGTTGCTGCTGAATATCGAAGTATATAAGCACTGTCTGTTGCTGCCTTTTGAACTTCGCTAACACCGGAATACTTCCATTACATCCAATATTTTTAGAAATATTTATTATTCGTAGCGACTCATCCATTTGGCTGGCACTCAATCAGCTAGCCAAATTTACGCTTAACTTACTTGAACGCTCGTATGACAGACTTTACGCGCTCTATTGATATACATACTTACGAATTATTTTGTTCCAATAAACCTTAAAGCATAATGCTAATGCAAACGACGAAGCGGGCACTCGCTCATGCACCAAGGTCGTTCCCGAAATGGCGCCAATCGAACGGAGTGAAGTGATCTTGAACTGCTACAAATGAGTTCACAGCCTCACTCAAATGACGAAAGGCGAAGCATGCATACATATGTACATATATACTATATGTTTGCGAGAACGTTACTAATGACCGACAATTTGTCTCTTTTTCTACTGGGCCGCGCTGAATTGAAATATAGCATACACATATACACAAATATGCAAATTTAGTGCGTAAAATTTGACTGCTGCACAGCGCAACTAATTTGTATGCTTGGTTGGTCGTAAAGTTAATTAACTTACTAAATTTTTAGTGCTAATGACCGTTAGCTTTTAAAGTTTTCGCCCACTTTACGTATTACAATTTTATTAAACAAATACGCTTACGTCACTTGACCTTGATTTTATTAGACGCCTTCTGCTAGCACAACAACTGGGAAATACTTATATTTATTAGCCACCAACTGACACCTACTTCCCGGCGCAAAAGTATTTTTATTTGTCTATTCAGATAAATGAGCGCATTTAGTCTTGAACCAGCGTCCTTGCCATATTTCGCGAATTGTGTTATTACATTACTGTCGGTCTTGGTGGTCGTCAGCTACTTCGAATTGTTTAAAGAAACGATAAAGAAAAGTTCACCCTGCGTTAATCATAGAAAATATGTGCAGTTGTAATTCACTTTACCGTTATCCCTTATCACACTGATGTTAGAAGTAAAAATTGCTCTTAAACTTATATAATTGATGTAATGAATATACAAAAATGTCTTTTAGGTTAACTTAAACCGGTTTGAATTGAAAATATTACAGAATTTGTTTACCTTTTCGTATATGCGAAGAAGCAACACTAGAAATAAACCTCTTCTAAGGTGTTGTGACTACTGAAATCGAGAACTATATATTTCTATTTATAACTAAACTTGAATCTCTGTCAAAGTTTTGGGTTTGGTGAGTTTTTCCCCACCATCTAAGTATTTTAAAACTTAATTTTCGGTACTTTTCTTCTTCTTTAAACTTTGCACGAATAATGCCTTTACAGTGTACTACCTTATGAGAAAAAATTATCCAAATGCACCGAAACTGTTCAAGCTCCTAGATACCGAACATGTGGTCCCAAGTATCCAAGTTGACTTTAATCCGTGAATAAATAGGATATATGTATAATTGAAATTAAGAACAAAAAGATCACTAGATCTCTTATCATCGATCTTGGGTCACAATTCTTTTGCGACAGCGTACGTGCCGATGGTGGCCCAGCGGTGACCATGATTCCGCTAAGCGCAAGAGTAGAACGCAAGGGGAAATGGGAGAGTCCGTTGTGATTTACGTGAGTACCTGCCGGCGACGGCCTTACCTCATGATACTTTCTATTTCTAGAAGCACGTAGATCAATACAATGCGTTGATAAGCGCCCCAAAGCAAAAATGCATTCAGCACTTATACCTTGGTTCCAATTGGCTCAGGTGGATAGGGGAGGGGATATGGGAGCACCGATCCGCTCCCATGGCTGATAGAGTAAACCCTCCACCAACCTTCACCCCAAGCTCTGACCCAGCCGTGAAGAAGCTCTCCTTCATCGGCTTTTTCCCACCCACAACTTCCTCGTCCGTACATGGGTAGAGAAGGAGCCGTCGGAGTTCTGCTTGGCAACTTCATGATCCAAGTAATTTAATAAGAAGTGAAAGTGGGAGGGAGTTCCAAGTGTTCAGACATCAGCTCCGCCCGGTGAACGCTCTCGAGTTTCTCTGCAAGTCTGGCCTTTTCTAGAACACTTCATCACATAAAGACTCCATAGAACATAATGGTCTTGACAATGCTGTCGTTGAGTCAGAAGATCACTTTCGGTGAGAGACCCCACCTTTTGCCAATGGCTCCTCTACAGCAGTACAAGGCCAGTGATGTCTTTTTTGCTTTTGCTTTAAAGCTTCCTATCCAGGAAGGGCACTAGATTTTTCACTATTTCCGCTGGTTGCAGACCATTCTCCCATTCGCAGCAGCGCACTGTGGTCGATATTGTATGGAATCAGCGGCCAAAAAGACTTCCACTGCCTAAATAAAAATGAAACTTTTGCCAAAGCTTTTTAAAATCTCCCTCTCCCGTTTCCCACTTCGACACCCCCCGATTTTAACAAATTTTAATTAATTATATTAAATTAAAAAGTTAATAAACGAAAAAAAGGATTTTTTTGAATCTTAGTCAACTAAATCAAAAACTGATTTATTTGATACAGGGACATATGCCGTGACAAATTAATTATTGTCCTCCAAATTATTATTTTCAAATTTCTGCTATATTCGCTCTGACCAGAATTGCCATCAAAGCCACATATTTCTATTGATAATAAGTAATTAGAGGACTCATTCCGTTCATTAATTACATTTGTGACGCAATGTGGCTCAATAATTTCATAATCTCAACTTCAAGATCAGATTCTGAGACCTTTATTTGCTCAGAATAACTGTTTTTCCTTTAAAATGTCATCACAGCAGGGTAAAAAGTTAAAATCAAGTTTTTTGCTAACGAAGCTTCTAATAAGTAGATACTGAAGCTTTATTAAATTTGCTTCGGTGATAAGTGATATTACTTCACAAATTTTCTAAACACCAAAATTCAAAAATAAAATATTATATGTATATAGGCGTGAAAGTTTTCACCCATATGATGTGCCTAAATGAAAGTACGTATAAAACAAACATTTGATAAAAGAGAGAAAATGATAAAATGAAAACCAAAGCTCAAATATGTACATATATGTATGACGAAAAAAAAACAATAAAATATGCACGAAAATACATGCACATAAATACAAAAAATTATATCGCATGCCTGGTAGAATAGCATGAATAACAAAGAAAGTTGCAAAAAGTTGCAGCTGAAATCAAAAGCATAGACTTAGAAAACATTAACTGATATACAAAATTTTGATTCATTTGAGGGCGAGACAGGGATCACAACTTTTTGTATACCTTAAATCGATGTATGAAAAAAAACATACCACTCAAAAAGGCACTTATAAAACAATTGTTTTAAAATAGTAAAACAACATTTTATTACATAAAAAACACTTTTTTATATAACTTATACCGTTGTTATCAATTATCATTTCGATTTATGGGGATTAAACACGATTTTATATTGCAATTTAATTTATTATAAAAGTTAATTATTAAGCTATTTTCACTTCACATTCCACGTGTTTCTATTGTCTCACTTCTCTCTTTTCGCAGCCCCTACAAATGGGATAGAGCAAAAATGTATTTACCGTTAGTTTTATTGGTGTTTTAAGAAATAGCTTTGATACAAAAAGTGGTAAGTTTCAAACTTTTATTTCTTTATTTTTGGCCTATGAAATCGACCAGTGTGCAGCGGTGCCACTGGGATCTTGTATCTTGTAGTGAATGAAACCATCTCGATTTTAGAGTGGATGTCGAGACCGTTTATGACTGCACAATTTGTAGTTACGCTGAGATACTCCTTTGTCAATTCGTAAACAATACTCAGGAACGTTCGTTTAATAATTAGCGCTACATCGTCTGCTTGGGCAATCAATCACCCTGCAGCCAAGATTTTCAAGTTTTTTAAGCACGTAATGGCTTCCTGAAGCAATGATACGATAGTAGGGAGGGAAGTTTTACTGACTTGCCTTTACAATAAGCATAATGCGCTTCTGATAAATAGTCCTTCGGAATACGCCCTCTTACCAACCTAGGCCACAAGTCTCTCCAGAGTTTTTACTAAGAAAGAGAAGAGGCTGGTGGCCTTGAAGTACTTGGTCGTAACGTGGATGCCCCTGCCAGCCTTCCGGTAGAACGTGACTCTTACTTGTCTGCAGCCCCCTGGGATGTTACCCAGTCTCTTGCATTACACCCCTATATAACTACTTAATCTCAAAATTTTCGAACATCCGGTTGACTTTACTCCAAATGTTTGGTGATGGTATGTGCGGTACTTTATGAAACAGTTTTTTTTTTGGTTTTGAATTTAAATGTCAGTGTATCAATATAATCAGGTTACATAATTGGTTTGAATGTGACGATTATTAAGATACGAGTAAATACTTCATTAGTCAAGATTTTGGGAATACTATTATTATTAATATAAAAAAATCTATAATATAAGAAATCCAATTAGTTCCATTTAGAATATATACAGTTCTGAATAATTTACGAACAAAGATGTTTAATATATATTTTCTTTCTCCCTCCTTCTCTCTCTCGTTCTTTGCAACCTCCAGGGGTTTTGGCAAACAAGGATTCCAATGTCAAGGTGAGTTGAAAACATTTATTGCAAAATTTTCTACCTCAATGACTACCAAATGCCGTGTCGAGGACAATACAGGCAGCAAGAAAAAAACAAAGTACAAAGTAAAGTTGTACAAGTAGAGTAGTTAGTGCCAGTATTGATTTGGAAGCATATCACTTAAACTTTCCCACAACTATCACTGACAGTCAATACATGGTTAGTACGAGATTGGCCTATAAGGTACTTATGGTTAGTGTTACAGCTTAGAAATATACGCGCACATACCTACATTCGGAATACAGTAACTTTCTATATACATAACAGACATATACACTTACATAGCGTTTGTAGTTCCTTGTGCCAGTTTAGGACTTGTCACAGCAACCAACTGACTTCGTGTTCCAAACGCTTGTGGCACAACTTTTGTCCACATTTTAATATCGGCGAAGTACAGGAAGCAAGGCGACACTTTCAACTTTCTGAGCATCACTAACTTTTTATATCGTTTCACCGTACTTCTTATTGTTATCCTTTTTCTTCTTCTCTGCTCTCATTTACAGTTTGTTCGTATGTGGTGCACAAGCGCTGTCACGAATATGTGACGTTCATATGCCCGGGCAAGGATAAGGGAATCGATTCCGTAAGTGTTTCTGAAACGAAAAAACAAGAAAAATTTATAAGCTTAATTTTTATTAAATAACTTGTATATAAGAATATTGATATAAAAAAGAATGCGAAACTTATTATATTTTACTAATTACTTTCTAAAGCTTATACGACAGTATTATTTTTATTTTTTTTTTGACAAAATAAATAAATTTATAAGCAAACAATTTAAATAATATAATCAACTAACACTGCAAGCTTAGTTTCTTTAATTTAATTCAATAAATATTATAATTTTATAAAGATATTTCTAAAAAATATTTTAGTATTTTCATTATAATAATGATATATAATTTTATCCACTAAACAATTTTATTAAAACCTTGACTATTTTTAATTCATTCATAATCAAACATTTAATCATAATTTATGACTTTTCTTGAGCAATATATTATTAGGTATCGATATTCTTTTAAAGCAATACAAATTTTACTATTTTTACATCATAATAAAAGATAGATGTATGTATTATATTTATAATAATTTATTTTTACAATTTTCTTACTTACAAATAAATTTATTTTCAATATTATTCTTTTATACCAACAATATAAATATTCGCTTCAAAATTTTTCTATGCGCCTCATTAACATCAAAACATCTAATACTTAAGAATTAAATATATATTTAAAAACACTTCCTATTTTAAAAGATTTTCTTATAGAAAATTTAATAAGCCAATTTTAAAACTTTTATCAAAAATAATTTTCTTTAATTTTAAAATTTTATCAAAAAAATTAAAAAAAGATTTTAAGTTTTAAAAATATTAATTAAATTTTTTTTTATTAAAAAAAACATGTTATTAACCCTCCCATGCCCGAATTAAAATGGGTGCAGCTAAAACATTTTTTAGGAGAGATATATGTTAGTTTTAACACAAGTATTAAATGATAAAAATTTAAAAGTCCTTAGTATCCTGGTTCGTTAGTTACAGGATGTTGCCTATAGACAACAGCACTTTTATTTTAAACAAACTAAACACCTCTCCAATGATTTATTTTTAGCATTAATAACTTTATTACCTTCATTTATTTATGTAGTTTCCTTGGTTTTACAACAAAACAGTTATTTTAATCTTTTTAAATTCTTTACATAATGCAAAAAACGGCGCGTCAAAAAAATGTATATAACGGTACTTAGAAGCATATATGTAAATGTTGCTTATAAGCAACATCGGACATGAAAGGGTTAAATAATATTTTTTTTTTCATTTAAAAATTATTGTGTTTATAATTATTTTAAATTTTCATAACAACACTTTCAATTTATTTGTAGCCACTTTGTTATATAACATTTAATTCTTTTTCCAATAATCATTTTGACTTACGGCGATTAAACACGATTTTATATTGCAATTTAATATATTATATTATGAGAGATTATTTTTTAATCTTTTTCATAGTCTGCGTGTTTCTATTTTCTCTCTTCTCGCGATATTCGTAGCGCGTACGAATGGGAAAGAGCAAAAATTTATTTACCGTTAGTTTTTTTGGTTTTTAAGAAAAAGTTTTGCTACACACAGTGTCAAATTTCAAACTTAAATTCTTACGTACATATGTATATAGCATATATATTTTTTTATTTAACAAAAATTAACAAAAAAATACATTTCAAATAAAATAATGAATATGTTAAAAGCAGAAATTTGTTGCGTTTCAAATTTGGAATACTTTTTTATTCCATTCTTTTCATACTTATCATTTTCTATAAATATTCTTTATAATATGTATACTTTTTTATAAAAATGTTTTTTTTTTATTTTATTTTTTTTTAACTTTTACTTTTTTTTTACATTTCGGTCACGGTAATATTAAGTAATTTTTTATAATGATCAATTTTCTTTTATTTTATTTACACATGCCATAAATGAAATCCTTTCATGCTGCCATAATGATTACCTAATAGCGATAATAATGAACTATAATTTAAATATATGATTAATAAACTATATACTCACCATAACTAATAGTCATAAAAAATGTATTTTTCATACGAGATAATAAAAAAATATTGTTAGTTCTCCATTCTCTGCATGCGCTGCGTTTGAAGTAGAACATAATTCACCTACACAAACACTTATACATACATGCATGTACATAAGATAATATATGCAAATACTCTAAGAAAATATATAGCATAGTAGTTTCATTTCCAACACAAAACTGAAAATATTCGCAAGCTAATGCTCATATTCGAAAATACACTTTTTATACCCTCTTTATGAACAAGAAATTAAGCTTAGTTTATTCCACTTTCAAATACCGAAACCACAATTTTCCGCATAACTACTTTCCAACTAGTCCAAAAAAGTAAGATATTGCAGACTGTATCCGCTTATATTGAGCTCTCAAGTATCAAACTTGCTCTTGCTTACTGGCTGAGCAGAATTTTTCGCTCTCTCTCTTTGATATCAGCAATACCTACATTCATATAAACACATTCACCGTTTTTGTAAATTTTAAGGGCATACAGGCCCTCTTAATGCTGACACCTACACACCAACAAAACAACAAAAACTGCAAAACACAGTGCGTTTTTATAGAACTGTCAAGCCGTTAACACGCACACAAATACTTTTACACCCACTTGTCAGCTGCACCACATGTGACGCGTCAGCTGCAAGCAAACATAAAACGGAGGATAAATGCAGCGCAAAACTTCACCTGTGCATTTTTTTCGTGTTTTTGGAAAAGAGACAATTTTTAACGTACAACATTATATAAAACGAAGTTTTAAAATGTATTTCATTTGCAAAGACATTAGTAGTGGGAAACTTCAAATGCGCCAACAAAAATCTTTACAATTTACATAAAACAAATTCGATAGAAGAAGAATGGAAGAAGAAAACTAACTTGTTGTGGTGACGGCTTTTAGATATTAAATTACTTAATTTATATTTATTTCAATTTTATAGGAATAAAGGATGTTGTTGTTGTAGTAACAGTTACCTAGTTCCCGTTAGGATGGTAAGGATTACATAAGTTGTCATCGAGGTCATCCAACGGAAGGCTCAGGAAACGTGGTGGTTTGACTTCAAGTAAGCTATACATTGAGAGGAAGTCGGTGAAGATGTTAATGGCTCCACTGTGAATGACGTTCGCGTTCAGTCTGGTCGGCGTATTCTCTGATGTCGTCGACATAGTTGAGGAAGACCCTCTTGATGCCCTTAGGAGGCGGTTCCGCTACAAGCAGGTGACTACAGTGATGATTTCTGCAGTCTACTGACATGTATTTAGCTTGAGTGCTTCGGTTGCGTTTCACTGCATCCAGGCGACCATATTGGTGTGGCGCAGTTAAGGACCGGCCGGCCGATTGCCTTGTATGTTGCCAAGAGCATTTTTTGTCCTTTCTCTAATCGCGGTCGTGTGAGGAGTTATTGACGGTCGGAATTTAATGCCATCGACCGCAATATTAAGTGAGTATGGTCGCTGTGAATGTAGCGGGGTAGAATTTTTGGTTCCGTGCAGCAAGGAAGCGAGAAAAATTCCATTGCCAACGTCATTATGATGCAATAATAAGCGCACGAGGTGATAAAAATTTCCTCTGATGGTTTCGAGATGTAGAAGTTAAACAGCAACGGGGAAATGACACTACCCTGTGGAACCCACTTTTTAATTCTGTTTTGGTTGAGGTCATGAACTATCTGGGCGTTTATGACGCTAAGTGCTGTGATGGTGCTGAGCACTTTTCGGAAGCCATTTAGTAGACTCCGGTGGTGCGTGAAGGCCAGGAGTAGCAAGGCCACAAGTGCCTTCGCTACTGAGGAGAGAAGAGTTATTGGACGATAGGACTTGCCGTTGTTGGCGGGTTTGACAGATTTCAGTAGTGGGGCCACTCTTCCAATTTTCCACATATCGGGTATTTGAAGATTGGTCAGCGACAGGATAAGGATCTCCGACAGCTCCAAAAAGAGATCTTTCACTTCTGTAGAAAATCCGGTCTTGTAGCATACCTGCAGACGCAAGAGCATAAAGGTTAAATTAAAATATGTAAACGAGTATAAACTGTATTTGATATATGATGCAGTTATAATATTAATAGTTTTTATGGCGCATGTTGATATTCCTTAAAATATGGAACGATAATGTGGAAAAATATAATTTTAAGTACTAAAAAGTTGCAGCGCTCAGCCACTTAAAAAATTGTATGCGACATTTTAGAAGCGCAGCCGCTTGGAAAATTCGCATGAGCAGTGAAAAAATTTTCGAAAATCGCATAATCACATATGCGCAGTTGTTGGTGTGCGTGAAAACACACACACTCTTGCCGTGCAGAGACATGTTGCTCGCCATACTCGTGCTGCATATATAATCTTGCAACATATCTTCTTATATTTTACGAGTTTTGTTTGCCAAAAGTTACGCCGACTTCAGCATGCTCTCACAGAGGTATATACACACATACGTAGGCAATGCAGCACTCTAACGCGCACGTATACTTTCTCATTGCGTGCTACAAACTGGTAAATATTAAGTGCGGCAAGCAAGCGAATGTTCAGTCAAGCGACAATCCCTTTCTTTTTTCACTGCGAAAATGCGAGCGCAAGACATTTTATTTGCAATGCGTTTTATACGGCATCAAACGCTGCATGGCACGAATATTGTATTTCCGCAAAAAATATTTTCTTTCGCCACTTTCGCTTAATTTTGAATGCCAAAAGGTAAAAAGTAGATGGAACAAAATAAACTTAAGCGCATTGCAGCTGCCAGGCAACAACTGCGTATATGTGTGTGTGTGACTTTCTAATTTTATGCAACGCAACGCAAATATATATTTTCACAATGTAGAAATATGTAAATTATTGTGAGTGAGTGCATATCTACGCGCTGCATATGCTACTCTTCTTTCTTTTCTCCTCTGTACCACTACCTTAATTCCTTCACTTGGTGCTTCCAAGAAACGAATTTGGCATTTATCTTAAAAGTCGTTAATCTTCAAGATTTAAAATTTCGCATGAATTTGGAACATAATATAATACCAAGAATGTTAACGCTTTCGGATGCATCACAGCAGGCCCTGGAAACGACCATTAACCCATAGATGATCAAATAAGGCTGCAGAGACCTCTACGTACTTTTATTCAAAGCTCTAACAGTAAGTTCCAATATTCGTATTAATTCATTAAGAACAAATTTCCAGTATGATAACGAGCTCGACAATCAAGGTCATAGTTCTACGTCATCATCACCTCCTTGTCTCTTAATTCGCTGAACTATGTCAATGTTGTCATATATCTTGTACAGCTCATCGTTCCATCGAATTCGGTATTCGCCGCTGCCATGCGCAAAGGACCATAAATCTTCTGCAGAACCTTCCTCTCGAAAGCTCGTAACGTCGACTCTTCAGATGTTGTCATCGTCCATGCTTCTGCACCATATAGCAGGACGGGAACAATGACTGATTTGTAGAGTTTGGACTTTGTTCGTCGAGAGAGAACATTTCTTCTCAAGTGCTTACTCAATTCGAAGTAGCAACCGTTGGAAAAAGTTATTCTGTGTTAGATTTCGATGCTGACGTTGTTGTTAGGACCTCGGCGCACACGCACGTCGAAATCACTGGAGACGTGTCTTCCGTCTATCACAACATGATCGATCTGGTTGGTGACTTTTCACTCCGGAGACAGCCAGGTAGCTTGATGAATTTTCCTACGCTGAAATGTAGTACTACAGATAACTATATTTTAGGCCCCGGCGAAGCCTCTCATGGGTGCGCTCCGAGCCCCCATAGGAGACATCTTTGATCATATCGTCCTTCTCTTCCATCGAGGCGTGGGTGCAAATCAGCGATATGCTGAAGAACTTCGCTTTGATGAGGATTGTGTGGCCAGACGTTTATGAAACTGGGTCGACGAAGGAGTCTCTTTCCCACCGAGTTTGCGCTCCTTTATATGGCCACTGTAGTAAATGCTTAAATGCCACAAAGACTTACTCGTCATAATCATTGTCCCGTTCATCGCACTTCTGGGACGGTAATGTCAGCCTTTATTTTCACGAGGACATCAACTAGCTGGGCAGCGGCAATTAGACATTCCAGGTGCATGCCCTTAAATCGTAATTCTTAATGCGTTTGCAGTGGTCCTCATCAAAAGGGGGTTTCTGATACGAGGCTGTTTTTGTCCTTTCCTTGCGGGTGTTTTTTACGAGATGGGTCCCAACCCCGGCGCACAACTCTGGTGAGTGATGTTTCGACTTTTCACTTTAGCTCGCCTTCAAGCGGACGTTTTTTGGTTACCCAGAGGATACTTGGTCTAAGGTCGGAAGTGGAGAGCTGCTTGAGCCATAAGTCAAATAATCGTTTTTGGTCACTCCCAAGTAAATGGCAATCAGATAACTTTCCTCACTTACGTGAGCATCTACACATGACTCCATCCTCCTTGTGTTGCTTGCAGTATTTTAAAATACTCATTACGGCCAAAAAGTGAAATTAGACGAATGTCTTAATGGTCATCTAAAATCAGTTGCTGTTCCGGAAGCTATTGATGCCTAAGCGCAAACTAATATTGCAAGATCATTATATGCCTTAACGTGAGACGGAGACAGCTGTAGTTATAAGTGGGACTTGCATAAATTCCATATTGTATGAACATTTGATTGTAGAATTTATTTATTTTTTTGACGAGTTTGATCCAGTTTGTCGATCGTTTAAAATATACTGTTCTCGAGACTGGTCGAGAGACATGTTTAAAAATACGATAGCAGTGCTTTGAAACATGTCTATGATAACGTGGCCGCTGATAAATTATGGATTTATACGTATCAGCTCATTAATAAACAGCAGTCGAATACATGGGTGTTTCTAAATGAGCCGAATCTAATCAAAGTTGTTCGCGCAGGAAGCACTTCTAAGCAATTTTTTTTCTGTTTATCTGAATATGTCGCAATCATACCACTAGAACAAATCAGAGCGCAAAATTCTGAGTGGTGCACAACCATTTGTTTGCCAGTTGTCTTTTGAGAAATTAGGAAAACCACCAAAGACGGATCACTCTTCACCACAGCCATGCGAGATCTCACACATCGACTGAAACAACTGCATATATGAGCACTTAAAACATCGATTTGATAAGTAATCCAACGTAAAGTCATGACTAGGCACCGAATGACTTCTTTTTAGTTGCGTTCGTAAAAAGGAAACTAAGAGGTCAACAGCTGAAGCTATGTTTGGTCGCTCAGAACGCATGTTTTGGAGATACCTCAATCAGAGTGGCAACAGTGCTTCAAGAATTGGTTCACACGCATGTAAAAGAGTGATTAATATTTGTTTTTGATCTCTAGTCCCCAAATTATAAAAGACAACCTACGTATATAGTAAAGAATGATTTTATAACCCTACTGATTTGAAACTGAGTTCTAGGTATTTTAGTATTGAGATTGGTCTGGCTTAACTTCTGCTCTGATTTTATACTATCTTCTAACGCAGTCCTTCTCATTTAAGACCCAAACAAGTTAAGAATTTTAAAATAAACTATCTAAAAATGCACTGGTGAAGTTTCGAATGCAGAATGTGCTATTTTCATTTTTAATACTTTAATATTTTTATTTAGTTAAAAGAAAAAAGATATAGAAAGTATTACTAATACATTTAAGATTAATTTATTATATAAAAAGTATAGGTAATCTAACTTACAGTTCTGTTCGAATTTTTTTAGTATATATTTCGTCTTTATAATCATACTAACCAAAAATCATCCATAAAAATTTCATTTTAAGCTTTTGCATTTCAATTAAGTAAATTTAGATAAATACACATATATAAAATTTCAAACCGTAGTTCACGCATACTCATATGTTTTCTTCTTCTTCTTTTATGTATGGGTTTTTCATCAATATGCATTCACAACAACATCAACAACAATTGAAACATCTAATTCATCAACTGCAACCCGACGCATGCAACTTGCAACATATCACGTGTCTTGTGTCGTTTTGTGCGTTCAACATGAACAAACAATCATCTCACCAACGACAAAATTTGTACAAAAATTTTAACAAACCAATAACAACGATTGGATAAATATAAACTACAATACAAATTTAAATAACAACAACACTATTATGAAAAAAATAATAATAATAAAAAAACTAAATAAAAATGTTTTAAAAATATTTTAAAATAAATTTTTTATATTTTAATAAAAAATTAAAAAAATAATAAAAATAATAAAATAAATCTAAACATAAATATTTTAAAAAATATTATAAATAAAAAAAATTTCATAAACATAAAAACGCTATTTCAAAAAAAAATTTTACGCGATTTTTCGCAACAATTATTGGCAATAAATTTTTGACTGAACAATTTGTACAAAAAAATCGCACACAAAACAATCACGGCATGAAAATTCGCGCAATCAATGTCGTCGCCAACCTTATGCAATCACAAACAACACATCATCAACACAACAATAACAACAACTACTGTATTTGTTCTTAACAACAATAAACGATACAAACCAATCCAAACTCAAATAACGGTATTAAATTGATTACACGAAATGTGGGCGCTGCGTAATTGACTGGAAAAATTTACACGGGCATGGAAAATTACAAAAACAAAAATTTGTTACAACAACAAAAAATAAATATGAAATAAATTGAAACAAATAAAAATTTCTTAAAATGTCAAAATTATATTACGTAATATTAAAAAAAATATATATAATTAATTATGTAATAAAATATTAAAATAATAAAAAAATAAATTCGATATTTTGCGTATCCAAAAATTACTGCAAAATTCATGACATTGATTTGTACATCACAGGATTCGCCACAAACAGTTCATCATTTCGAACCATTCACATTTGGTGGGCCCACATTTTGCGACCATTGTGGTTCGCTACTCTATGGCATCTACCATCAGGGTCTCAAATGCTCAGGTAAAAACAGTGTGCGACTGCAAGAGAGTGAATGTGTGTGTAGACGTATCAATTATGAGTTTTTAGACAGTGCCAAGTGGAAGTGAGAAAATTACACACACAATGACTTATTAAATATGTGAGAGTGAGATGTGCTTGAATGAAGGGATTTTTTACTAGCATTTTAAATGTTAAATGCGTTCTATAAATTTGAAATATTCTTTAATTTTACAAAATTCATGTTTACTTTTTATTAAAATTTGCTAACATTAGTTTGTTTTAAAGCTTTATCAAAAAATTACATGTAAGCTTGTGGTGTGACATGACGTATGAGTAACATTTTGATAATTCGAATTGGTGGCAGCTGATACAGCATAATATAATACATACATACATAAATAAATGCAAATAGCTGCAAGCACTAGATAAATACCCAAAATAATAACCTAAATAGTGATATGCTCCACTATTTGGGTTATTATTTTAGGTATTTATTAGGTATTTTATCTTAATATAGCCATCACCTCAACAAATCGGTGTGTAAACAAATGTAAAAAATACATGAAACCCCATTTTTTGTTTTGTAATTTAAATTAGCTAAGTAATGTAATTACTGCGTAATAATTTCAAAAATCTCTACAGCAAAACTTGAAACAAGTTGTAATAATTTCTGCTCACTGTTAAACATGAATTAGGCATCTTTCATTCAAATATAATCAGCACACCTTTGCATATTTAAAGTAATCTGTCTCACCATCAACCAATCTGTACGCCTTCAACACGTCTTCTTTGTCAAAAGCCATCAAAAATTTCTTTTCATATTCCGCTCACCTTTCAACCAGAGAAGCTGCTGGCGCATACATTCGGTGGACGCTATACCCTGTGTATTCAATTCAATTTAAATATTCCCTTTTCTGTTTCGCAAGAATCCAGAGATTGTGCATGAAATGTTGCCCCTGTGAGCACCTACACTTCTGCGTATACAAGTATACCTGGATGTGGCTGTGCACGTTAAAGTGTCCGCTTGTGTGTGCTCTTAAGCGACATTAAGAAACTTTTTGCAATTTTCATTGATTCGATTTGCACCTTGTTGCCTTTGCATTGCTTTTACTTCATACGCATATGATATATCAACACTTTGCGCTGATCGTTTGCAATGAATAATGTTGGCAGGTCTTTGAGTTGCAAGCATGTCGTGAACTAAAATATCGTTTGGCACAGTACTTATTCACCCAAATTTTAATGAAATATTCATTAAAGAAAAAATGACATTTTAAGCCTTCATCAGGTTACTAGATGTGTTATACACTGCAAGTATATGACATGTCGTATTTTATTTTAAACATATTACTAATAGAATAGAAAAAGAATTATGAAATAAGATAAGAGAGCTTACATTAGGCAGTGATCTCAAGGCCATTATAGCCGCTCGGCTTGCCTTTCTTTCTTGCCTTGATTTTAAGAAGATTATCTGTTTCAAATGTTGACCACGGCCATTCGGTGGGTTCAACTTTCGAGCATTTTGACTGGTAACTTGGGAATGACACGCGTGATGTTTTGCTCCAAGGCCTTAATCGAAAATTTGTAGAGGATGTATCAACCAATACTGAATGAAAATAGCATGACAGCTTCAAAAAACAAAAAAACTATTATAAAAAGTACCTCTACTTGGATTACCCAGCATCCAATGCTGAAAATTAGTAAACTTCATTTGCATTACACTCGTTGGGTTACTAAGGACAATACGTAAAATAACGGTTTTAATTGAAAGATTCAGTTTCTTCAAAACTTAAGCATATAAATTAGATAAATAGACTAATTACTCTCTGTTGTAGCCGCTTGTCCATTGTAATGCCCAGAATGGATCAAACATACCGTCGCATATCGAAAAAACGCCTTAAACTTGCCACAAATTTGCAGAATAGGCCTAAAATTTTTTCTAGGAATCGACTCGACGGGTTCATTTAAAATATGACAACGGAGATGCTTCAGGGCTATATGCACTTTTACCCAAAATGAACGAATATATAAATTTCATTACACCACAAAAAATTTTATTTTTCCCTTTATACTACTCCTTATGACTAAAATCCCTTGACTCAACACTTGTGTAAACAAAAGCAATAACAGACAGATAAGGCTATTAAAACAGCTAATAACAAGAGGCATAAAATCATTTGTTGAACAATTGTTATGTGACAAAAGCTTGAATTTATTTGCATATATCTTTACGTATGGATGTGGAGTGACGTGTATGTGTAAGCATACAGTAGAGTCTAGCAATAATGCCTGCAATAAATGATAAAACAGCTATTGTGAATAGCTTTATAAATGCACACACACATGTACTTCTACTACTTGCATATATGCATATATTTGGTTATTGGGTGTGTGCTTGGCCTGACAAGCTCCAAAGAGCCGTAATGGCGCTGGTCGAGTGAGTAACACATACACAAATGTAAATGCAAGCAAATATGTATGATTTATACTTACATATGTGTATATGTGTGCAGCACACATATGTAAACAGCAACAGTCACGCTTCCGTTCACTGAATGTCAACACTCACACACATACACACACACAGATTGTCCGCGGTTAATTAAAGGTATGCGTACATTAAGGCTATAAAATAACAGCAACGACAACAAAAGGTCCCATACATGCATTTGCGTATTGGCTACGAAGCGTTGTGGCGCTTTACTTACTCACTTACGCGCTTAAATAAGTTTTACGGCTATTTTCGTTACTGCAAATTTTTTTGTACTTCATTTTTTGCATACATATTTAATGTGAGTTTAATTGCGGCAACGCAGGCGAGTATCTGCGGGAAATTTACAACTAAAAAGTGTTGCCTTCCCCCGCACTTACACGTTCACGCTGCATACATACGTTTATATGTTTATATATATGTGTGTTGCAATATTAAGGGGTTAAGCATAATTTTGATAATTTAAAATAAGTTTGGAAAAACGCTAATTTATGCATATATACTAACAAATGACATGTGCGCAAAAGTTGAAAAAAGTTGGTAATATGCTTTTAGGCGCCTGAAATTTTTTATGCCAATGGGTATTTAATATGCAATTAATTAAACTGAAATAGACAATTCTAATTATACTTTACATTCTAATTTCATTTATGTTTGGAGCTTTCACAAATAGAGTCATCATTTGAACAATTTCAATTGATTTAATTTTTATTATATGTTGTAGGCGTTGTTTGTAACACGCAAAAGGAAACAACATATATAAATAATTAACGTGACGAGCTAAATTCACTTAAGCATGTCCTTCTGACGGTGCATCTGTATATATGCGAACTTCTTCTTTATTGGCTTAGGCACCGCTTAGGCGTCAGGCGAGTTTACAACAGCGCTCCAATCGTTTTTCTTCTTCGCTGTTTGGCGCCAATTGGAGATTCCAAGTGTAGCAAGGTCTTTCTCTACCTGGTCTTCCCAACGGAGTGGAGGAATTCCTCTGCTTCCCCCACCGAGTACTGCATCGAACATTCTCAGAACCAGAGTGTTTTCATCCATTCGGACGACATGCCCTATCCAACATTTAATTCGCTGAACTATGTCAATGTCGTTGTTTAGCTCATACAGATCTTCGTTTCATCGAACGATGAATGAATATTCGCGCTTGCCAATGTACAAAGGACCATAACTCTTCCCCGAACCTTCTTTTCGAAAGCTTGTATCGTCGACTCATGAGATGTTTTCATCTTCCATACCTTTGTACCATATAGCAGGACAAGAATATGAGTGGCACATAAAGTTTGGGTTTTATTTGTCGAGAGAGGACTTTACTTCTCAATGGCCTTTTCAATCCGAAGTACAGCTGTTGACAATAGTTTTCTTCGGTTCACTATCCATTCTGGAAAAAAAAACTAATGATTTCAATTTCATCAGCGTACGCCAACTGTTGTACACTCTTATAGAAGATGGTACCTTCTCTCTGCAGCTCGAATTAATTTCTCCAGCAGTAGATTAAAGAAGTCGCATGATAGGGAGTTGCCTTGTCTGAAACCTCGTTTGGTATCGAACGGCTCGGAGAGGTCCTTCCCGATTCTGACGGAGCGTTTGGTGTTGCTCAACGTCAGTTTACACAGCCGTATTAGTTTTGCGGGGATACCAAATTCAGACATCGCGGCATAAAGGCAGCTCCTTTTCGTGCTGTCGAAAGTAGCTTTGAAATCGACGAAGAGGTGGTGTGTGTCGATTCTCCTTTCACGGGTCTTTTCCAAGACTTGGCGCATGGTGAATATCTGATCGGTTGTTGATTTTCCGGGTCTGAAGCCACACTGATAAGGTCCAATCAGTGTGTTGACGGTGGGCTTTAATCTTTCACACAATATGCTCGATAGAACCTATTCGCGATGCGGGCTTATCCCACGGTATCTGGCGTACATTGGGGGGTCCCCTTTTTGTGGATTGGGCAGAGCATACTTGAATTTCAATCGTCGGTCATTCTTTCATCCGACCATATTATACAAGAAAGCTTATGCATGCACCTTATCAGTTCTTCGCCACCGTATTCGAATACCTCGTTCGGCAGTCCATCGGCCCGTCGCTATGTGTTTCTTCAGAACGGGTACTCGAACTTCTTCATAGTCGGCCAATGGAACGTCCGCTCCATCGTCAACGATTGGGGAATCGGGTCCTTTTATTCCTGGTGACAGTTACATTGTCAATAGATCACTATTTGTTGCACCCTATGGGTAAAGGAAACCATTGGTCCATATTTCTTAATAAAAAAAAAAACCGGCCATAGTGTTTCAGTTAAGGGGTTAAATGGGTTTCCTCGGATAAAAAACATCATTTTGTCAACAATTTTTTTCTCATATAAAAAATGATACGAGTATATTTTATTAGAATTTTTTATGTTAACTAACATACACTATTAAAAAAGAAATTTTTGGAAAAACAAATATTTTAAACTCGACCATTGCGACGCCATTTCTAATGAGCCCACGGAAAAAGATACACCCGCGTTTGCAAGATAACTCCTTACAGGATCATCTAAAATAAAAAATATCGTGTTGTTGTTAAGAAACAAAGTTGTAAAGTTCATGAAGATCGGTTGAATAGTTCTCGAGAAATCTTGCCAACCGACTTCAAAACTGTTTCTCGGATCAACTTGAAAATTTAGGGCAATATTCTTGAGGTTTTGTAGAGTTTAAAAAGATTATTAAAAAATTCGAATTTTTGAAATCCGTAAACCCATGTAACCTCTTAATGCGGAACGTCACAAAGCCCTGGTTAATAAATTTTTCTTGCCTGAATTGGGGTTTTTGATGTGGACGATGATTCAAACAAGACGTCGCTACAAGCCGTGCAGCCAGCGAAACAATCGATTTATTGAAAGCTACTTTTAAACGGTCAACGGATTGGCTTCTCATTCGAAAGATACATTATATTATAGGTATGTTATAAAATGTACCACATCGGTATTACGATCACACTCTACATATTTAAATAACCTGTTCCGAAAATTTACAAGTAAGGAAAAAAGTTCCCTTAATTATAAGAAAGTTTACTACATAAAAACTCGCAGACGACAATTAATTATTATAATCAGTAAGCAACTGTATTTAATATGAAAACCTATTGTACCGTTCAACGTTCTAACTATTAATAGGTGAGTTAAGTGGCATAAATAACTTGACTGCCTCTAGCTCTACGCCAAACTCAATAAAACGAATAAAGAAATGCCATGGAAAACAGTCGAGCCAACAAAATGCCCATCAAATATTTATAAATGCAAATTTTTCTGATAAACGCAACGATAATGTTTCGTTTAAAAATTTAATGCAACCAAAGCACTCACTATTTGTATATAGTTAGGGGAAAATGCACAGAAAAACAAAACTAAAAGAGTGACATTTGACGAGACAAACAAACGCAGAGTTCTAGGCACAAGCACTTCAACTTCTTATGTATTAAAACGCACAAGTAAACAATAAACTACATTGGAGCAACAACTAAAGCACACATCTATACAGAAACAAAAATGTCGCGCCCGCCGGCTAACGGTCTGTCTATTTTGCGCTCTTAGAATGAATTTTTTATGAAACCGCCCAGTGGACTGTCCTCTATTAAACGCAAATCAAATGTTTTTGTTCATGTGAGCAACATGGCGTATGAGTGACCAATGGCGAAGTTGTTAAACCCGCTGATTGTGCGGTCATTCAACATAACTATTTTTCTGCTTTCTGTTTCTCATTTTTGTATTTTTTTACTGTTGTTGGCAAATGAACATATCAAAATTGCCACAACTAATAACGGTAAATTAAGTTGGCAGTCAGTTTTGTGGCATGCAATTGCATGAGAGTTAAAGTGGAGTCAACATGAGGCGGAAAACGTGAACACAGTATATACGTAAATATATACTACCCTTAAAAATAGTCTGACATTTTTGTCAAATATGTTTTATTTTCTTTCTTCTATAAACCATTCCAGAGATTTTGAAGATTGGATTATAATTTACAGATACATGGACTTCACAGAATTTGTTGCAACACGGAATTTCTTGAGCTAAGAGCAAAAATATATTCGAAAAATATATTCCATTATCCAAAGCTGTTCATTTTTTTTCTCCAGCTTACCCACTAAAGCTCCATATCTCACCATCAACTGAGAATTGATAAAACTACTTAGATTGCCTCTGCTTCTAGTAATTCCCATTTTATCCACACTTTCGTCTTCCTATAAATAAATCGATTTCGTCTACCTTTATATATTATTGACGACCGTAATTACCTTTTACAACTACTCGCATCCGTAGAAGTTCCAAAGTGAAACTCCACAAACGAACGCATCAATTTTATCTCAATCTTAGCAATTTCCACGAAATTCGAAATCAATTTAAATCCATCCAATTAAAATGAGAGACGAACAACTTGACTGTGATTGACTGCAGCAGGCGCTCGCTTGCTGACTTTTACTGAAGAAGCTGATGGCATAAATGAAATCCAACAGAATTTTTCAATTAGGCGCAGTAAAGAAATTAAAAGGAGATGAAAGAATTATAAATTGATAAGCTAATTGTATTTAAATAACGGTGCAAGTGGCAACAAATGGCAATGTTGAAGAAATTATTTCTAGTGAGAACATGTTTCTTTTAACACGATTTATTGATTTTTCTGATTCATCGAAAGATGCATGAAAATGAATGAAGTTAGTTAGCGTAGAAATACAGATACTGAATTGGAAGTAATAAAAAGGTTGCAAAATAAGCTAGCTGAAATAAACTTAAGTTTTAATTCTTTTGTCAACCAAGCTTCATTTATCTTTATTCTTTCTCCAATTTTTGTAAATTCTCTGTTTTACTTGTTGAGATGATTCCGTTAACAGTTGAAACACTATTCTGCACATCTCAGATTAAATATCACATATAGATAAATCCTCGAAACACCACCACACCTACACCACAACTGAATGATTTTTATGAAGTTAATAGCAACTGACAAAACTCTCTAAATCATGAAAGTTTCGAAGGCAAACATACTGAAGCACATCTTGAAAATCTGGCATAGACAAGAAGAACCGCAAGCGAAAAGTTTTTATAAGTTACTGCCTTCTAACCTTAATGTTACTATTGTATGATTTTTTCATCAGAGACTTACACATGAACACACAGGATTGCATTTTAGTAACTCTATTGACTTGGACACTGCTTACGCCGTTATAGCCGAGTTAACAACAGCGCGCCAGTCGTTTCTTCTTTTCGTCAGGTGGCGCCACTTGGAGATTTCAAGCGAAGCCAGGTTCTTCTCTTCGTGGTTTTTCCAATGGAGTGGAGGTCTTCCTTTTTCTCTGCTTTCCCAGGCGGGTACTACGTCGAATACTTTCAGAGTTGGAGTGCTTTCGTCCATTCGGATGACATGACCTAACCAGCATAGCCGCTGTCTTTTAATTCGCTGAACTATGTCAATGCCGTCGTATATCTCATAGAGCTCATCGTTCTACATATCTAATGCGAAATTCATCGTTGATAAAGCGCTAAAGGCTATAAATCTACCGCAGAATCTTTCTCTGGAAAACTAGTAACTCCAACTCATCAGATGTTGTCATCGTCCATGTCTCTGCACCATATATCAGGACGGGGATAATGAGTGACTTGTAGAATGTGGTCTTTGTTCATCGAGAGAGGTTAATGCTGGTTCCAAGATAGCAGAAATTGTCTGCGACTTCGAGTTATGACTGTCAGCAGTGACGTGAGAGCCAAGTCGCGAAAGCGACGACTGTCTGTTTGATGACAGGAGATATTTCGCCTTGCCCTCGTTCACTACCATACTTATTAGCTTCGCTTCTTGTCCAGTTTGGTGAAAGCAAAACCAATGGCGCCAATGTTGGGGCCAATTATATCAATATCATCGGCATACGCCAGCAGCTGTACACTCTTATAGAAAATGGTTCTGAGGCTCGAAGTATTTTCTTAAGCAGTCTGTTTTCTCTCTACTGCGACACGGTACTACTCTTCGTACCAGCTGATCTACTGCCTTTCCAAAAATTAGTGGTTTCGCTTGCAGCTGTACGTAAAAGGCTTGAAAAGCCGTCCCACAGTTCTCTTATACCGAGTTGCTGATTAGTTACCTAACTTATGGTCGATTTTTTTTATAATACAGAGCAAGAAGCCAAGACATTAGATAAAGCAGATTCAGTATGGAAAAAATATTTTTTAAATTCCTTAAAACTGTTTCGTAAGTAATAAAATTAATTTTAAGTAATAAAATAATGACCTTTTCGCCAAAAATCGGAGTTGAGGACTTAACTTAATATTATAGAAAGTTAGGAGAAACCAAAAAATATATTTCATATTTCATGAATTAAAAATTGCACTTCGTCAGGCATACGATAGCAAAATAAGCAATAAAGGTCAGTAGAAAAATACATATATATTGTAGAAATATACGAAATACTCGGACTGTGAAAATTGAAAAAGTACGACAAAAGGTAAATAATACAGAACTAAAATGCAAACAACTTCAAAAGACAGTAACATAAGGCGGATAAATTACCCAAAATTAATATTAAGCAAGTCCATAAAATACAAAGGAAGCACACATGTAGCAAACTTTTCCAATTCCAGCACAAAGTTGAAAAGAATCAAAAGCGAAATAACACAACATACATAAAATTCGACTTGCACGAAATATTGTTACAAGGCAACAGTAAAATCGCTCAATTAAATGCCAAGTCCCCTTGGGGGTAAACCAGAAGTCCACAGCTGCTCTACCAAGCAGTAACAAGTACATATAAAAAGCAAACAATAAAAACTTTTCACATAGCTCCCCGCCAGCCAACTCCAAAGAAACACAATGGAGCCACTCAGCTCAGCGCAACAGGCAACACGGCGTTCGGTCTCAACTCAAAAGCCAAACAATAGTGGCAACGCTGCGTATTAGCCGCCACAACGCCCCACTGTTGGCAGCCAAGTCGCTTCCGGCTTGTGTAACAACGCATCGGTGGCGCAATGCCAAACAATGTATAACGGATAATCGAGCGGCTGGTAGCTTGGGGGAGCAACTGCAGAAGTTACAGCGCCCCATTCGGCAACAGGGTACAGCTATATTAATGTGCGTCCTCACACATGCGCCTGTGTGTGCACTTTGACAAAATCTGTCAGCTTGCTACACTTCGACAATTTCTCAAAACCCATGGCCGAAGGCAACTTTGCAGGGGAAGTTTGGCGCAGCTGCGCTTTTGAAAATGAAAGTTATTTATTTAAAATAGATAATTTATGCGTTGGAGGGGCGGAAATGCGGTTAAAGCTGAAGAGATAGAATGCAGATTAGTATTATTGTTCGGAGAAGTTAAATTTTAACCCTCTGGGCTTTAAAAGCTGGATTTTTATGCTGAGTCGGGTGAGGCATTATGTTCTTTTTACATGTTTATTCTTAATAATAGAGAAAAAAGTACTTGATCATCTACCCAAAGACTTTACAATAAGCATTGGAAGTTTTTATTTCAATCTTCCGATGTCTAAGAAGTGAAGCGGAGATTAGAGGACGCAGAAGAGCCTTACTAATCATAAATGTATAAGATTCAATTATATTTAATCTTCAGCAAACGACCCGCTGATTACACTCCTTTACTTTTCTTATTTAACTTGCGTATTTATTAAGAAACCATCAAACATAATAGTCAGCACTTTCTGTTAAAGACCGCAATATATCGATTTCGATCTTGAAAAATTAAAAAGGTCTGTGATACGGATTGAATATTCTAAAACAATTATAAATCAGTCCAGAAAAAAATCTATAACCGAAGAAGACTCATTAATACTACAATAAGCATAAAGGCCCTCAAAGTATTATAGATGAACAGAATGATGGGTGAGGTTAGGTTTGGTTAATCTGGTAGGCCAACAAGCGAGTTTAACAGACTCTGTGGCCTCACTATCGATACCTCCTCCAGTGCATCATACCGTGGAGACCACAGATACTTAAAGCATAGTCTTCCCAATGCCAGATAAGTGCACAAGGAAGACTCCATTGTTTCCCTGGTGCCCTGCAGTCTTCTCGTACTGTCAGCCCCATTCTGCAGGCATGTGTCGCCACCAGACAGTGACCAGTTAGTATTCTGATCATGTTCCTAAGTCTTTTCTATTATTCATTAAGCACCAACTTCATCGTCCATTTTCGAGCCATCCGTATGGATGTTTAGAGTGTTGCGCATAGCTAACATACCTTTTCTTTACTCCCAGTTGAAAAGTGGAATTATGTAGTTGGTGTTTGCCCAGCGCCATTGCCCTCTCTATGTAAATTCTCCACGCTTCCATTCTTTGCAGCCAGCAGTCGCTCCGCCGATTTTGCTGGGCAGTTTTCAGTGAAGAGGTCTATAGGTGGGTCGTTTAGTACCAGCTCAAGAGCCGCCGTTAGGACGAGCCTCTAAACCCTTTGCATTGGCTTCCAGTAGGTGAATTTCCGTACTCCTGTTCAACATACTACTGCACCGTAAGCAGAATTGGTGTTACAATGGCTGTGTAGCACCAGTACATGAGAGAGGGAGAGAGCCCTCAGTGTGTGCCAAGCATCTGTTTACACATATAAAGCATTGCTAGCTTTCCTCACTCTTTCTTCGACGTTGTGCTTCCACATCCATTCCATTTTCATTTGCTGTCCAAGACTATTCCAAAATACTTGGTGTGATCCTTCAAAGAGAGATGTGTCCCATTTATCAAAGTGAACATCCAAAAAAGAATCTTATGCTTTCTTGTGAACACAAGCAGATCTTTGTTCTCCAGGTTTAACCCCAAACCCATATGCGTTGCCCAATTCTGGACTGTTTTGAGGGTGGTGCTCATAATTCTGCTAATGGTCTGTAGACACTTACCCGTTATTAAGATAGCAATGCCGTCCGCATATGCCGCATTCATAGAGGTCTTTGCTTCCAATTTCCTTAGCAGCTTATTCACTAATAATTTCCATAGAAGCGAATCGAAGATAGCACACCACCTTGTGGAGTACCTCTACAGATTTCCTTGGTCATTTTAGCGTCGTTCCATTCTGCTCTGATCCGTCTAGAGGCCAAAAGGCTTCTGATCCAGCAATGTATAGCAATATCAACATCCATTGACTGGATACTATTCAGAACAAATTCCGTAGAGGCATTGTTATACGCTCTATCCAGGAATCCAGGAATGCTCCAAGAGCATATTCCTTATATTGAAAAGCCCTTTCGAAATTAAATACCAGTATATGGAGTGAAGTCTCTACTGATATACCCTTCGTATGTGTCTACTGTATCTTGGACAAACTACAAAGATGCTCTGTGGTCTGTGGTTTGACTTCGAACATGTTTGCTTCAACCCTACCGAATCATATATTGATTCCATGAAGAATTTGGCACAAGAGCTTTTTAAGACTCTGGACTAGAACAGTGCTTTTCTTAAACGCATCAAACCCACGTATGAAGCCAGCGAAATTTTTAAAGAATACATCTAAATAAGTATTTGCGTGTGTATAACAAGATAAGCCTACATAGGCTCCTTAACCTTAACCGAGATACCTTCAGTAAAGAAAAAATATTTTATTTTTTTCTCCTTTCTCCGTCGCACATTTGTCCAACAGCATACACGAATTCATAAAAGTATACAGCGTCAGCTCGGAATTTGTGAAAAATTCAGCGCCCATTCATAAATATTTTCAATGGCGCCTAATGTGCCAGACAAACACTTTAAATGGCGGACACACACACACACATGCATTCAAAGACGTTTTTGCGACAAAAACTTTTAGATTTAGTTTTCCTTTCGCCTTTCCCTTTGCATTTGCCTTGGCGACAAGGACATTTGCGAAGCTGAAGATTAGTAGGCAATGTAGCGTCCATTGTAGTTTTTCTATAGACCCAAAGAGTGCTCAGCGCCCAAAGCCTTCGTGTGGCAATGTCAATGCCAATGAGGTCAAAGGCAGCGCATGATTTTGCTTCGTTTGCGTACGATATTATAATAAAGAATATATGTATATACTTGTAAGGTATTGTACATATTACAAATAAACATTTATATTTAATATACGCGTATGTATGTATATAATTCCGAGAGACTCTCATCAGCGCAAGCTATTTCTTGGCGCATCTTTTGTGGCGCATTCTTTGACTAACATTTAAGAGTTGGGCAACCGAGACCTCGGCTGTTTGGCCTTAATGACCTTTTTACGATTCACATTTGTTTAAGCATATGTTTATATATGTATTATATATATACATGTGTTTAATACAAAATTCCTTACGGGATATGTGGGTTCTGCCATTTATTCAGTAATTTTTATTTTTGCTCATTTATTTCGTTGAGTTTTGAAAATGGGGAAAAAATTGGCGACCTCATTTAATTTTTCTTTAAGCAAATAGATAAGGTTGACACGCTCTGCTACAGAGTAAAATAACGGTGGAATGTATTAACTAAAATTAATCAAGATAGATAACAAATTAATTGCTATTCAGTCTTCTTCATGGTAGGGCAGTGCAACGTCCTCTCCATTGGCATCGATTGAGCTATCGGGTTCACCATCACTGCGGTTCAGCAGGCTTGAGAAGAGTTCCCTCCATAAATTCAGTATATTCTGAACATCAAACTTTCTGTAAGTCGTCACCGGCCGATTTTGCAAGCACTTCATACTCACGCATTTCTTCTTTTGTCTCCATATGCGTATCGCTTCCGCTTTCAACTGTCGGTTTCTATCCCCGCTAGTGTTGTTATCGATCGGAACTTTGCGAGGTAGGCTGTCTGCTTTCTCTCTACTGGGACACGACAGTCCTCATCGTCACCAGCTGTTCTTTTGAATTTCCCGAAAACCAATGGTTTTGTTACAGCTGTACGAAAAAAGTTTAAATGTCGTCCCAAAATTCCCTTATACCGAGTTGCTGTTGAGACACTGACACTGGAGATGTGTCGTCCATTAATTACAACATGATTGATCTGGTTACAAGCTTTTCGACACGGTAACAAAAAAGTATATTGATGAGTCAACCATATGTCGGGCACTTGTGAAGTCGATCAGCCTCAACCCATTTAGAAAGGTTTCGCCGTGGAGACTGAATTTTCCGACAGTTGAACCAAAGTTGTCATCTCCGTGTGCGGGGCAGTTGTCACTCCAGCCGTCCATTAAAAGCATCTTTGATCATATTGTCTTCCTATCTTTCTCTGTTGAAAAATTTTACTCTGATACGGATTGTGGTTCAACCACCGAAGTGAATGTCAGTCTCGACGATTGAATCTTTCTTCCACCACAAAATCTATATCGAATTTGCGCTCCTTTATATGACCACTGTAGTAAATGCCGCAAGGACCTACTCGCCTCAGTCCTTGTCCCGTCCATCGCATTTCTTGAACGGCGGTAATGTCAGCGTTTACTTTCACGAGGAGATGACCAGCCTGCATCTTCCAAATTTAGGGACCGGTCATTCCAGGTGCATGCCCTTAATTTATAGTCCTTATTATGTTTGTTGTGGTCCTCATCAAAAAAGGTGTCTTTCGTCCGAGGCTGTGGTTTCCTTTTCACTGAGAATGGTTTCTGCGTTCGGCTTGTTTCAAGACTGACACCCACACGGGGCCACACGTTTGAAAACAGACACTGTATTTAGACTTCAACGAACCCTTAAACTGCATATGTCGGAGTGGCTTCGCTGAAGCTTCCTCTCGTAATATATACTGTAGTTCAAATGTTCAAAAGTTAACAAATTTTTAAAAAACTGTTTGAAACATGTTTCATTTACAGTTTTTCTTAGTCTCTTCAATTATTAGGCACAGCCATTAAAAAAAAAAATAATTTAATTAAAAAAATATCAAATTTGGCATCCAATATACGCAAATTCTATGTTATTAACTCTTGTTTAAATCTTTTCTTAAATCTGACTGTGTATAAAATACCAGCGGTAGTCAACTTAAGCTCGTCCCATATGGGCATTTCATATCACCGTCTTCAGCATTCAACTTAAGTATGGACGATCAAAAAAATGTGTTTAACAAAAAAAAAATTTAAAGATAACAAACTTAAGAAGCATTTTAAGTGAATTACCATCCCTAATAGCCAACTTGGTTTCTATGTCAAGCGTACACCCAGGCGTATACGCAACATGCTAAAAAATTGTTGAGTTTTCACTTATCACATCAGCCATTTCTCCGGAATTTTTTCGACATCTCGATTTTTTGGTATGTGCGTGTATGCTTTAACTGTATTTACATGGTGTGTATATGTATGTATGTTTGTATACTTATAGAGCTACATTTGTATGAGCGCCTTGTTGTGTGTTTTGTTATTTCAATTCGCGTGCATGGCATTTATTTCCCATGATAATTGTAACATCTGCATTTTGGAAGCACGAGGAAAAGTAGAATGTAAGATAAAGACACGCACACATATGTATATAAATAGATACATTAACATAAAAAGAAAAACATTGAAACACCTGTCATGTTTTCGAGCGAAAGGCAAGATGGAACAAATTAAAAATAAAATAAAATAAACTTATAAAAACGTAAGGCGAATATACATACATATATGTATGTACAATTGTTAAAATATATATATTTCATATACATAGAATTTATTTAGCTTGCATTCATTCTACCGCTTCGTTCTTAAAATATTCACGCTTCATACATTAATTTAAAAATGGTAATCCGCTAACTAGAGACTGGTTTAGAGGCTCATAAAAACCGCATTTTCACATGAATTATCGAAAATTCTTTATTATCTTTACTTTCTTCGCTCTTTTGCTTTCTTCCTCACCCTCTATCGCTCTTCCACTATCACTTTGTTACATGGTTTCTACTTTATCTTTATTTCTTCTCTATTCTATTCTTTCACTAATTTCTCTCTATGGCTAAGTATTATTTCTTACCGCTAAGTATTTTCCAATAATTTAGTTTCTAACTGCAACTACTACCGCTAAGCTTTATGTTAATTTTCCATCAGTTTTCTCACCTATTCCCAGGCCCATCAGATGCCGCACAAATGGCAGCATATCTCCTTCCTGTCGCCGATGTTTTGCGATCATTGCGGCTCGCTGCTGCATGGCATCACCCATAAGGGGCTCAAGTGTCGAGGTAAAGTGTGGCGCGCCCCGTGCTTAGCCACCAAATACTAGCCTTAAGTAGCGCACGCGTTTAAAGTTAGTTTGTGTGTTTGTGAGTGCCGTGTATGTGGGTGTGTATGTGCGTAGCATTGAAAAAAGCGTGTAATGTTTTTGTCCAACAATTATTAATAAGCATCGTATTTTAATTTTTGTTAGTTTTTACTTTCAAGTTCTTTTTTCTGCACAGTTACTACAATTACATTTTAGCATCTTTCTATAAGCTCTTCTTTGACGCTGTTACTACCGTTACTCTTTCCTGTTAAACTTTTCAAGATTTTTTTGTACTCGGTTTACTACTTTTCACTGTTTACAATAGCACATTATTGTTTTTTTGTTGCTTTTCTTGCATTTTTTCGTTTTTGCTTCTCAAGCCGTTATACCTAGCGATTTCGTGCTTTTCTTCCACTTTTTTCGCGCTTTAATTTACATTTTCTCTCTATGCTGCATTTTCTTTGATCGCATTGTTCTAGCGTGAAGTTCATTTACAATTAAGTACTTTTTTGACCTAGTACACACAATAGTTAATCTGTACGACTAACAATGTCTTTGGTTTAGCCATATCTTCCACTTAACGGGATAATTCAGTAGTGTAGCGGTTGTTCCTTCTGTCGCGAAAGCAGGTAAGAAGTCTTGAATGTGTATGAAATCCTGAACTAATTTGCGCAGAATGAAAACCACAAAACTTTTAAGACAGAAGTTTAATGTAAAGAAAGGCTCAGCGACAACAAAACTTAAATATTAACGGTATAAAACTTTGCACGAATAATGCTTTTATACCTTCTTCTTCTTAATTGGCGTAGACACCGCTTACGCGATTATAGCCGAGTTAACAACAGCGCGCCAGTCGTTTTTTCTTTTCGCTACGTGGCGCCAATTGGATATACCAAGCGAAGCCAGGTCCTTCTCCAGTTGGTCCTTCCGACGGAGTGGAGGTCTCCCTCTTCCTCTGCTTCCCCCGGCGGGTACTGCGTCGAATACTTTCAGAGCTGGAGTGTTTTTATCCATCCGGACAACATGACCTAGCCAGCGTAGCCGCTGTCTTTTAATTCGCTGAACTATGTCAATTTCGTCGTATATCTCGTAAATCTCGTACAGCTCATCGTTCCATCGAATGCGATATTCGCCGTGGCCAATGCGCAAAGGACCATAAATCTTTCGCAGAACCTTTCCCTCGAAAACTCGCAACGTCGACTCATCGGTTGCTGTCATCGTCCAAGCCACTGCACCATATAGCAGGACGGGAATTATGAGCGACTTATGGAGTTTGGCAATCCTGCGTTGGATTTCCAGGCTGACATTGTTGGTGGTGTTAATACTGATATAATTAAATAGACGAGATTATGTACAACTTCAAAGTTATGACTGCCAACAGTGACCTGAGAGCCTAGTCGCCAGTGCGACGACTATTTGTTTGATGACAGGAGATATTTCGTCTTACCCTCGTTCACTACCAGACCCATTTTCTGTGCTTCCTTGTCTAGCCTGCAGAAAGCAGAACTAACGGCGCGGGTGTTGAGGCCGATGATATCAATATCATCGGCATACGCCAGCAGCTGTACACTCTTATAGAAGATGATACCTTCTCCATTTAGTTCTGCAACTCGAACTATTTTCTCCAGAAGCAGGTTGAAGAAGTCGCACGATAGGGAGTCCCCTTGTATGAAACCTCGTTTGCTATCGAATGACTAGGAGAGGTCCTTTTCGATTCTGACAGAATTTTTAGTATTGATCAACGTCAGTTTACACAGCCGTATTAGCTTTGGGGGGATACCAAATCCAGACATCGCGGCAAAAAGGCAGCTCCTTTTCGTGCAGTCGAAAGCAGCTTTGAAATCGACGAAGAGGTGGTGTGTGTCGATTCTCCTTTCACGGGTCTTTTCCAAGACTTGGCGCCTGATGAATATCTGGTCGGTTGTTGATTTTCCAGATCTAAAGCCACACTGATAAGGTCCAATCAGCTTGTTGACGGTGGGCTTAAATCTTTCACACAATACACTCGATAAAACCTTATATGCGATGTTGAGAAGGCTTATCCCACGGTAGTTGGCGCAGATTGTGGGGTCTCCTTTTTTATGGATTGGGCAGAGTACACTTAAATTCCAATCGTTGGGCATGCTTTCGTCCGAACACATTTTACAAAGAAACTGATGCATGCTCCTTATCAGTTCTTCGCCTCCGTGTTTGAATAGCTCGGCCGGTAATCCATCGGCCCCCGCCGCTTTGTTGTTCTTCAAGCGGGTAATTGCTGGTTATACCTAAAGTGGATAAAATCGGGTGAAATCTTGACCTAGCTCTTGTATAACTAACATCAGGATTTTCGAACATCTGATTTTTCTCCTTAAGATTGGTGAATGAGAAACCATTCGGTCAGTGTGAGAGTTGTAAAAGCGATCTATTTCAACGTTCCCAATTTCTTTAAAGAAAAAACACAGAAACTTCGAATTTAATGGGGAATGTTAATTATCATTCGAAAGAATACTAATGGGCATTTATTTTTTGAAATTTATCTCTTTGAAATGAAGGCGGCGGCTACGTCTTAAATCGTCCGTCCGTTAAGTCCAATTTTTGATGACTCGTTTGACCATTTCGACTAGTAACTGGCGAATGACACACGTGATGTTTTGCTTCAAGGCCTGAATCGAAGCGAGATTATCCACATAGACTTTAGACTTTACATATCCTCACAAGAAAAAGTCTAACCGTATGATATCACGTGATCTTGATGGCCATTCGATTGACCCAAAACGTGAAATTATCTGCTCTGATGTGATGTGTGGGAACTTCTTCTTGAAACCAAATGTCGCCGAGATCACGAACTTCAATTTCAAGGATATAATAGTCGGTTATCATAGCGCGAAAATGGTCGCCATTGACGGTTACGTTATCACCGGCATCATTTTTGGAGAAATATGGACCGATGATTCCACCAGCCAAACCACACCAAACCGTTGTATTTTCAGGACAAAATAGCGGCGCTTGAATCGCTTAAAGTTGCTCTTCGCCACAAATGCGAACAAAATTTTTTTACATACATACATATCCTTTGAACTTTTCAATAGCCCAAAGAGCGAAGCGATGTCATTTGGGAAGGTCGAGCAACTTCGGTGCTTGCTCAAGCTGTATTTTGTATGCTTTCAATATAAGATCTCGACGTAAAATGCCCCAAATCTTTCCATACATCAGTCTGATTTGCTGCGAACGGTGTATACTCTCAGCTACGGCTGCGATATTTCCTTCATTGCTTGCTGGACGTGATCTATTCGGTCGAATATTATCCAATAATGAATGCTGGGTCTCAAGATGGGTGATGGTGTTGAGAGTAGTAAGCTCAGTAGGCCGATTACGCATGATCTGTCAAAAAAGGGATATTGAAAAAAGTGCCTAAACTTGGATCAGCCGTTATATTAAAAAAAAATCCTTGAAAAGTATATGCATCTAAGCAACACCCAATTTAATTCAATCAGCCCGTCGATTTCTCTGAACCCAATATATCCCATATGAGGATTTCCGTCTTTCCACTTCAATTTAAACCATTCCAAATGGTCAAAAAGGGATATTTTAATGAAACAATTTGAACACAATGATGCGGCTTAGCGCTAAATGTATGTAATTTATTTGTTATATATAAACAAAGGAATCTATTTTTAGCATAAATTAAGATTTAAAAATGTTATTGTTTTACTGCAGATAATTATATTTAAAATTTTTGGAAGCTTAGATTTCATAGCTATAAACTGTAAATAACTAACTAAAATCTATGAAATAAGCCAAACAAGTCAAGGAAAATCAAGATCAATCCTAATATGTTAGTACTTGTACGAGTATTCACTCCTTCTCACGAATCAAATTTGTTACGAACATCCATAAAGTTAAGTAAGACGAGAATTTACCACAGAGCTGCTTAGGGGTTGTATTTTTATTCCCGCTAGCCCAGTTGGCTGTCAGAAAGTTTGAAATCTAAGACGTTTTATCCCTGAGAAGGATCGTCATAAAGGAAGTGTTGAGAAGTTTTTACTTCGTATGTTCCCGAACAGCTTCTTCTAATAACATTCGGTAAGGTGTTTCACCTTATCGCGTGGATATCGATAAGGCAATGGCCAGTTATAATAAGGCTAATCTTGCTGATAATTAATAAACATTTATATAAATAGTAATATTTAACGAGTAAGAAATAAAATAATTATAAAATTAAAAGTAAAAGTAAAAGCTATAATAGAAGGTGTGTGAAAAATATTAGAAAAAAATTAAATGTAGAAATTTTAATAATAAAATAATATAGAGTAAGAAAAAGTACAGTTAAAATTTAAATATGTGTTATAATATTATTTTAAGTTATAGAAATCTCACAAAATTTTACCAGGCAAGGTATTCAAACAACCTTCAAGTGAATAAGAACAAATCCCACTAGGCGACATACAAAAGCACAACCTTCTCAAGCACGTCAGCCTACATTAACATTGTATTTCCTCTTCTGCCTTTTGGACAACCACAATGTTCTACAAATTTTTCAAACAAATAAGACCTAAAAGCAAATAAAGAAAGCAGTAAAGAAGGGTATCAACAAAAATGCCAGTATCACCATAAAGCAATGGCGAAAAAATGGCCAGAAAAAAATGGAAATAATTTCCCACAATAATATTTTAGTATGTGCTTTTGACAGAAAAATATATACCAAAGTGACAGCAGATGTACCCTGAGTATTTACTCAAATATTTGAGCGCAGTGAGACGGTTGACGGACGAGTCATAAGCATACGTTCTTACATCTATAATGCGCTGAGCAACCGCTAAAGTTTATTCACACATGCATTCCAGTGTAAGTATGGGAATTCGAGTGTGGGGCACAGGGAAATAATACCTTTATTTTGCATTTGCATACATTTACTGCATGGGCACTAATTTACATATGAACACTCTCGGGCGTATGTGAACATATTTGGCCTAGAGACGTGCGCTGTTCGTTGCTGTCGAGGACAATAGATGTATGCTGTATTCAGTTCCTGTGCAATAAAGGCAAAAATATAACAAAAAATTATTTTTAAGGAAGCGAAAAATAAAGCGATTTCGCAGGGAAAGTCAGGAATAAATTTTATGTTTAAGTATACAAATTTTATTTAGTTTAAGTATACAAAGTATACATGCCACCATTACATAATAGTTTAAAACTATTTGCTTCTAAGAACACATTTAAATCTTTCTCGAAATGTTAAATATTTGTTATAATAACAAGTTGAAATATTACAGAAATATTAGTCTTTTATTTACACATTTTTTTTCAAAAAAAATTGTTTTCTAACTATTTTCAATTTTTTACTTATAAATGTAGTTTTCATATTTTAAACCAGTTTATGCCCGTTTTTATAACAGTTATACATAATTGTCTTCCAACTGCGTGTTTTCTATTTGTTTAGCGGAATTTTCTCTGCAAGCCTTTCTTAAATCAATTATTATTAGTTGACTAAATTATACCAGTTTTATACTAACTTTCTTTGCACTGCTGCTAATCTAAAAATAATAATAACAAAATAATAAAAATTGATTTGCTAAGGTTTAGAAAGAAAAAGCAACTCACATAAATACAAAAGTTTGGTAGAAACAATCGGAGCAGCATAAGAAATAAAGAAACCCTATATTATTAATTTTTATTAATTGCGAATTGTATACTCTTGAAAAATTATGAAGCTAAAATGTAGTAAACAGAGACGTAAAGGATTGAGCCCACTATAACTCCTCTTTGCTTGCACTGCCCTTGAACCCTTTTGCTGACTGCAAGAAAATAAACAAATATATTTTCGCCATATGTTACATAAAAAAATCACGAAATTAGTCATGATAACAAATATTTGCATTAATAACACTGATTTGCATTAATAACAGTATGTCAAGCTTAAGTAATATTCTTTAAGAATTTATACCAGATTTATACCAGTTAAAATTTTTACTAAAATGATAGCTAATTATCGAATTTCGGTGGTATTATAATTTTGATGAATTTTTATCATCACATTGAGTTTAACCAGATTTATACCAGTTTAAATTTTTACTAAAACGAGTTAGTTTTCAAATTTTGGTGGTATTATATGTAATTGTAAGCAATTTTTATCAATTTTAAATATTGATATAATTTAAGTTTTAAGATTATACACCGCCCGTCAGTCCGTTAGTAAGTAAATACCTCATAATCATGAAATTTTATACCCAATATGGTTCAAAGGTTGCTTATAGGACCCGTTGTCAAAATTAGACACGGTCGTGGAACAGTCTATCTGTAGATCTAATCCTATGTATAACAAATGATTCGACCATTCTCAACCAAATTCAGTGGAAATATATTCGTATATATGTATAAAAAGCGTTATCGAAAGTGAGCCTATGACTCATAATATAAGTGAATGCGATACCAATTTGATTATTATATTTTGCCAATACCCCAGCTTTAATCCATGCCAATTGCGAGTGTATAAAATGTTCGTCTACACCCGGGCTTAGTCCTTCCTTACTTGTTTCAATTCATTTAATACAACCAGAAAGATTAGGCGGAGTATTGCTGGCATTTGTCTCTGAAATTACAAGAGCCCCTTAAACCCTTCGCCAAACATATTTGCACAATACGCCCCACAATCTTAAGAACTAAACAATTTTCTGAATGCCTAAAATGGCACGAATGCCTAGCCAGACTGACGGCACACAAGTGGAATTCATTGCGTTGGCTAAGTGGTGTGTAGTCACGCTGACAACCACAATGCCTCACCTGGCTTTTGTGCGTTTCCTGGTACTAGTATTTCTTTTGCCAAACGTTTTCACTACACAATAGTAGATGGGTGTCCACCACGATGCTCACCAAGCGGATGATGAAGAACCCTTTTCAGTTGGCGGCCATACTTCGCTCTTTTGTACGAAATTTCAGTTTTGATGACGAACTAGTTGACATGGTAATGTCGTTGGTGGTTAGTTAACGGGTTTATTTGTCAGCACAACCCACTAATTTAGTATCTGCTTTGTTTGTATAACAAGCTAGAAGTTGTGCTGGGTTTGTTGGTTGTGTTGGGTTTGGTGGTTGTGCTGGTTAGTAAGTTGCCCCAAGCGGATGGTTAAATGGCTATGTGTTCACTTTACACCAAATGATGAGCCTTTGTTTGCTTAGTTGTTGCTTTCAGCTCACACATTATTGTTAGGACTACGTAATACGGACTAGTATACGTACATATATGTATGGAATATGGGTAACTGTTGCTCTTTCTCGTACACCTTAGCTACTATACAACCTTACCACAAACCATCCGCTCAGTGGGTAAAACTAATTTTACACATGGTTTCACAATTTCGCTCATATTATTTAGTAATTCTCGATAAATTTAGCCGTTGGGAGTGAACAGCAACAACATAAAAATGTTTGAAGCTATCTAAAATGTGATGAGAAGATTATATAAAAATAGATATAGGACATTGATTCAGTCGAGTGGCAAGCATATAAGGGTGGTGGTGGAAAGTCAATGAATTAATTTGATTGCATTTTTAATTTGATTATGTTGAGGTTTAGCAGGTGTTCTATTTATCATGTTAGTCATATTTGAGAATTTATTTCTAAGACTGAGTCAGTTTATACGAATGATTTATGTATATATTATACCATATTTCTATTTTAAAAATGGTATGTGATTTGCAGTTTTCAAATAAGGCATAAGGTGCTTCATATTTTGACTCTAAAGCTGGTATAAATTAACAGAGCCACCAGAAAGGTAGAATTTGAAACAAGCATTATATTGTTTCAAAAGGCTTTAATTGTATTAATCTGAGTATAAAACAAACACAACCGTACACAACAACAACTTTTGTAACTGGTATAAATATTTCAAAAACTGTTCAAGCAAATAATATTAGAAAATTTTCCGATACGAAAGAGTCACAAAAATTTACAATTAGTATAAATCACTCTTTTTAAAATAAATTGCCGAAATATTTCAATACAATTTAATTAGGAAAGTGGTATAAAATCAAAAAAATGTATTAAACGAGCAAAAATGTTAGGGAAATGTTATTTGTAAATTAACTTTTGGCATCTTTATAATCAGGAATTAATATAATTAAAAAAAGACAGTGAAATTTCAAACTGGTATAATTTTTTAATCAAAGCCTTCTGCTTTTATTTATTGAAATTATATGGAATTAGGCAAATGTTATTTGTAAATTATCTTTATAACCATTAAGAAGAAATGAAATTTAAAACTGGTATAATTGTTTAATAAAAGCTTTATGCTTCACCTTCAAATTTATTGATATATAATAAAGTTCTATAAGGTGTTAGACATATTTTTAGTCATACATGATTATGTATAATATAAACTGGTATACAAATTATAACTGGTATAAAAATTCATAACTTTTATACCAATTGAAATATTTAAGCTGGATAGAATATACTGAAATTTATGAAGTTAAACTTAGTTTTTAACTGGTATAAATTCACAATACTTTTTTTCCAGAATGTTTGGCACAATTCCGCTCAAATCACTACTTATCATGCAAATTTGTCATAAATAATATTAAATATATGTATGGGTAGAGATTATTCAAAAACTGGTGCAATTATTTCAGTAACACATTTCGTCTCAAATCAACTTAAAAAAAATAATAATTTAATTTTAAAAAATCTAATTAAGTTATCTAATCTAATTAAGTATAAGACTCTTATACCAATTGAAATATTTTGGGTGCACAAAATATATAAAAATGTACAACTCGTATACCATTGAAGCAGTTTGGATGTATAGAAAATACTGAAATGTATAATTGATTCATATTTTGTAACTGGTATAAACTTACAATACTTTATGTTTGATGGAATACTTCTGAAATTATTACCTATCATACAAATTCGATATAAATAATATTAAACATATTGGTACAGATTATTACAAAACTGGTATAATTATTGCATTCACACTTTTCCTCGTAAATCCACATATTTACTTTGCAAGAAGAAATCGTATTTAGAAAATACCTAAAAACCCTGCAGATTATGGTTGTTCCAGGAACTGGTATAATAATTTAATTTCTTTACAAATTCACATATTTATTCTGTAAGAAGAAAACTAATTTAGAAAATACTTAAAAGCCGTGCAGAATATGTTGTGTGCGAAATTTTAAAACTGGTATAATTATTCCATTTTCACTTTTCTACGCAAATTCACATATTTATTCTGTAAAAAAACTCAACCTAGAAAATACTCAAAAACCTTGCAGAATATAGTTGTGCCTGACATACGTATGTACATTTAGACTCTTTGAAACAATTTCTGCATCCCCAACCACTGCCTCTTTCTAAAGCTGGAAATAATTTCCACATATTTTATGACTATTTTGAGTGCCACCCTGTGCTTGCAAGTCATCTGCTTAGTCACGTGAAAAGCCATTCGTTTGATGGATTTTACGCAGCCACTCAACGTTGTCCATTATGTGCACGCTATTTAACAACTATTTATGATGTTCCGCCTTTACTGCGCCGCTCACTTATATACATAGAAATATCTTCATTGCTTTTTAGCATTTTTTATTATTTTACTGCCCATGTGTTCGCAGAAACAAAACATAGTTTTACTCTTACAATAATAACAAGACATATTTTTTCAATAGAGAGTGAGTTGTATGCATGCCTCGAGCAGCATTGAATGCACATTAGACATGCTCTAATAATTTCCAGCTAAGAGCTCCGAGCACCTTTCATTATTTGCCACATTTTTTCCAACCACCATGACAATGCAACAACGTGACTATATTGCAAGACTTTCTAGCAAAAATGGAAAAGTGAAATATTTCTTTGTTTTTTCGACCTGTTGCAAGCTTTTCACATGCACATACACTCACACACACAATGTCTTCACCAAAGCGTGTCTCGCCTTCGTGAATAAATCGCGTGCATTCACTTAGCTTTCAATTTCCGCACGAAATTCCCATTTATCGCACTGCAACTAATCAAATCGCAATGTATTGAATTCGACTCCAGTGCGCAATTGACTATTGAAACGTGCAACACTAATAAGGCTAAGCTCTTGCAGAAGGACTTTGCACCCACACTTTTTGCAAGTGAAATGCCTGTGGCATGCCCACTTATGGACCAAAACCATACTCAGCTACTACGCTAGACCTAGCTAAATACTACGTAGTTATTACAATAAAGGCCGCAAACAGTACCAACAACTACATTTGGACTACAAATAGATTTTACTATCACCATTTCCCCTGTAACCAACTTGCTTGGAATCATAATTTCCGTTTGTCGTTTATGCAAATTAAATGGAATTCCCGTGTTGTGCATTTAAACGAGTTGATTTACTATTGATTTACCGTAAATTTACAAATGTATAGATACATAAGTTGTGTGCTAATTGCCGCAGGATATATACTTGCGTTTGCCAGCTTGCTTTGCTGCATTCTGTAGCAATTTCCGCGCCCAGCAGAAAGCTTGTTGACAGTAAATTGCTTGATAATTATGTCAATCAGTGAATTTGATAAATAAAAGGAGGCGACTTGAATTAAAATGAACTCAGTGTTCAATACGAGTCTGTAACGATGAATAGTTTATATATTTCAGGCGTCTAACTTACTTTATATATACATGGAACGTCCGCTCCATCGTCATCGATTAGGCAATCGGGTTCACCATCTCCTGGTGTTATGCTTTCATTGCCATTCAGCGGGTTGGAAAAGTGTTCCCTCTATATTTTCAGTATGATATGGTTATCAGTCACTAGATCACCTCTTGGTATTCTATAAGAGTATGCTCCGGTCTTGAAACCTTCTGTTAGTCGCCGCATCTTTTGGTAGAATTTTCGAACATTTCTCTGTATCGTACTCACGCATTTCATCCTCTCTCTTTTTTTGTCTGCAAATGGTAATCTCGGTATCTATGCCATTCCGCAGGTGTTGCGGTCAATGGTAACGTTGCGAGATAGACAGTCTGTTTTTTCACCACTGCAACATAGCATTCCTCATCATGCCAGCTGTTCTTTTGCATTTTCCGAAAACCAGTGATTTCGCTTTTAGCTGTACGTAAGGAGCTTGAAATGCCGTCCCACAATTTCCTCATACCGAGTTGCTATGAGTGTTCTCAGAGAGCAGGAGTGCAAGTCGAGTTGAAATTTGTTCGACCGTCTGTAGTGATTGCAGCTTCTCGACGTCGATCCTTCCTTATGTTTGTTAACCTGTCATTTTTCAGAGGCGGGTGCCTATCTTCACTGCAACAAGATAGTAGTCCGAATCAATGCTAGGACAAACGCTGAAGACATGTCTTCCGTCTATCACAACATGATCATTCTTGTTGGTGGCCTTTCGGTCCGGAGATATCCAGGTAGCTTGATGAATTTTTTTAAGCTGGAATCTAGTATTTTAGGCCCGGCGAAGTCAGGGAACGGTCCCTCGTGGAGGCCGAATTTCCCGACTATTGTGCCACATATACCTTCTTTGACCACTCTGACGTTTAAGTCGCCAAGCACGATTTTGACATCGCGGCGAGGTAACTCTCATAAGTGCACTCCAAGTGTTCATAGAAGGCAAGCTTGGTCACATCGCCCTTCTCTTCTGTGGAGGCGTGGGCGCAAATCAGCGATAAGAACTTCGCGTTGATACGGATTGTGGCTAGAGGTTCATGCAGAGCGGTGAATGCCAGTATTCGGAGAGGGAGTCTCTCTCCCACCACGACTCTCACACCCAATTTGCGATCCATTATATAGCCACCGTAGTAAATGTCACAAGGATCTACTCTCCTTTGTCCTTGTGCCGCCCATCGCACTTCTTGGACGGCAGTGATGTCAACATTCACTCTTACGAGGACATCAACCAGCTAGGCATCTCAGGTGCATGTCCTTAAATCGCAATCCTTAATGCGTTTGCAGTGGTTAACATCAAAAGGGGGTCTCTCACATTTACAGCCGTTGACAAATTGATTAGCTGATTGGTCTTAAGAATGTTCTTTGTACATAAATACATGTATATTGATAACAACCATTTTTAATTTAAATTGTTAGTATGTGCTGAACGCGCAAACGCTTTGTATGTGTGTACATATATATGTGTGGGTCTTTTATTGCTGTACGCATAGTATACGTGTGTGTGTGTGTATGTTTGTTTACCTTTTTTATGCATTTTTTATTACTTTTATACACTTTCACTTTCACTTGGCGCTCAGCTTAGTCAAAATGGAGTTTAGTTAATTTTATAGCAGCTACAAGTTGTTTACAAAAGTTTTTTTTATTCAATTTATGCTAAACACACAAATACTGATTTGAACATAATTTTTAATATATGCACAACTTTTCTGTAACTTTCCCACTGCTACTTGGCTTTTATGCTAACAACACACAGCATGTGACATGAATGTGCATGCCCGCTGCAAGGAGAATGTGCCGAGCTTGTGCGGTTGCGATCACACCGAACGTCGTGGACGCATCAATTTGGAATTAAATGTGAAGGAGAATTTGCTGACGGTGCAAAGTAAGTTGGGCCTATTGAAAATTAATAAAACTTTTTATGCTTTATGATCTTTTTGTAATATAAAAAATAAAAAACTTATTATAATTTGTATGGTTTTAAATGATACGAAATGTTATTTTAAAAATTATTTTATTTTGGAACTAATAAGCATTTCAAATTTTTTTTAGTATTCGTAATATATCATACGTATTTTTATACTCTTGCAACCAGTTGCTACAGAATATATGTAATAGTTTTGTTCACCTAACGGTTGTACGTATCATCTAAAACTAAACGAGATAGATATATTATATATATGTATAATTGATCAGGGCGACAAAAAAAGTTGAGATCCGGTTGACTATATGTCTGCCCGTCCTTCCGAGCAATCTGTAACTTGAGTAAAATTGAGATATCTTGATGAAAATTGGTATGCAGGTTCCTTAGTACAAAAAAAATTTGAGTTCGTAGATGGGCGTAATCGGACCACTGCCATGCCCACAAATCGCCATTCACCGAAAACCTATAAAGTGCCATAACTAAGCACTAAATTAAGATATAACAAGTAAGGAAGGGCTAAGTTCGGGTGTCACCGAACATTTTATACTCTCGCATGATAAAGTGATAATCGAGATTTCATTATCCGTCATTTACATATTTTTTCAAATACCGTATTTTTGTAAAGTTTTATTCCGCTATCATCATGGGTTCCTAATGTTTATACTCGTATTATAGAGAAAAGGCATCAGATGGAATTCAAAATAGCGTTATATTGGAAGAAGGCGTGGTTGTGAACCGATTTCACCTATATTTCGTACATGTCATCAGGATGTTAAGAAAAATATTATATACCGAATTTCATTGAAATCGGTCTATAGTAGCTCCTGAGATATGGTTTTTGGTCCATAAGTGGGCGGCGCCACGCCCATTTTCAACTTTTTAAAAAAGGCTAGGTGCAGCTTCCTTCTGCCATTTCTTCCGTATAAAATTTAGTGTTTCTGACGTTTTTTGTTAGTCGGTTAACGCACTTTTAGTGATTTTCTAAACATAACCTTTGTATGGGAGGTGGGCGTGGTTATTATCAGATTTCTTCCATTTTTGAAATGTATATGGAAATACCTGAAAGAAGCGATTCTGTAGAGTTTGGTTGACATAGCTATAGTATTTTTCGAGATATGTACAAAAAACTTAGTAGGGGCGGGGCCACGACCACTTTTCCAAAAAAATTACGTCCAAATATGCGCCTCCCTAATGCGATCCTTTGTGCCAAATTTCACTTAAATATCTTTATTTATGGCTTAGTTATGACACTTTATAGGTTTTCGGTTTTCGCTATTTTGTGGGCGGTGCAGTGGGCCGATTTTGCCCATCTTCGAACTTAACCTTCTTATGGAGCCAAGAAATACGTGTACCAAGTTTCATCATGATATCTCAATTTTTACTCAAGTTACAGCTTGCACGGACGGACAGACAGACATCCGGATTTCAACTCTGCTCGTCACCCTGATCACTTTGGTATATATAACACTATATCTGACTCTCTTAGTTTTAGGACTTACAAACAACCGTTATGTGAACAAAACTATAATACTCTCCTTAGCAACTTTGTGGCGAGAGTATAAAAACTGTAATTTGGCACAGGGGATCGCAGTAACAAGGGGCACCTGTGGATAAAAAATTTGGAAAAGGTGGGACGGGCCCCGCCTTGTAATAAGTTTAATGTGCATATCTTCTAAACCACTTAAGCTACAAGAACTAAATTTGCTGAGTACAAAATTTTACAAGAAGTCCTACCGATAGTGTGAAAATGGATGAAATCGAATGAAAACCCCGCTCACTCCCCATATAACGGCACTGCTCAAAACTACTAAAAGCGCGATAAATCGATAACTAAATTCGCCAGAAACGTAAAAATTTGCCGCCGGGATGGTATGACAAGGCTTTATAAACTCCACTCAGTTTTCAATACGCAAATCAAGAAGCAATTAAAATAACGGGATAAAACTTTGCACGAATAATTTCTTTAGTGTGTGCCACCTTATGATTCAAAATTGTTTACATCCAATAAAAACTGTTCAAGTCCATAGGTACCGAATATTTAGACCCCACTACCTATAGTTGATTTTTGATCGAAAATGTCAGTCAATGCTTAATATACATATATATCTGAATTTAATGGGTAAACCGTCTCTTATAATGATATGTCCAATACTTCCCTTAACCCTTATATATTTAATATAAAGAACTTCCAGGTGACTTTGTACCGCATATATCTGCCAATATCTCAGTGGAAATAAGATAGCGTCTTTTTTAGCGCAAAACAGTATATCTTTGTGCCTAAACTAGATAAATTTGAAAGAAAACTTGACCTAGCCCCTATATAACTAATATCAGGATTTTCGAACATCCGGCTGAATTTACTCTATATGATTGGTTTTCCACCTTAATGTATTTCAATGGATTTGATTCTGATTCTAGTTGCAAGAGTATAAAATTTCCGGTTGCACCCTAATTTAGCTCTTCCTTACTTGTTTTTAATTTATGTCTGTATATTTTTTGTCCTCTGCAATATAGCAAAAACTTTCCTTTCATCTTTTTTACGTTTATTACAAAAAATATACTTACATATCTTTATCTTATCAATTTATATATTTCAAATTTATTATTTTTTTGTAGTCAAAGAAGGCCGTAATCTCATTCCAATGGACCCAAATGGTCTTAGTGATCCCTATGTTAAGGTCAAACTAATTCCAGATGAGCATGAAAAATCCAAGAAGAAGACGCGCACCATCAAGGCTTGCCTAAATCCTGTGTGGAATGAAACCATCAAATAGTGAGTAATTATTAATAAGACAGCAAACATTTCAAAGTGATAAATAAGATACATGGATTTATAAAAGCTTGTCTGTTTGTGTGAAAGCTGTTTCTCTTCGTCGTAAAAGCTTTCTATGCTTCAAATAAAAACAATAAAGTCAAATAGACGTATTGTTTTGTTTTGTAACCATAGTGGCTTACTTAAAAAGTTTAAGAGTTATATATTAAATACTTATAATTACATAAATTTCAAAAGCTACTCAGAAGCTCACATTTTTATTCCACTTTTCACACTTTAACTAAACGTCAAATTTAAAATAAAATGTGACGTCTAAACACATAAATCCTTTATACTTGTTAAATTTATGAAAAATCTTTTGTTGTACATTTTATTTGTATAATTTCAGTTTAAGATAATGTTCTCCTTCTCTGTCTCTCCTTTCAGTGATCTCAAGCCAGAAGACAAAGATCGGCGTGTACTTATCGAGGTCTGGGATTGGGACCGCACATCGCGGAATGATTTTATGGGCGCTTTGTCGTTCGGTATATCCGAAATTATTAAGGTGAGTTATTAACATTTTTTAGAACGAGAAAAGGGTTAATCTATTGTGATACTAAAATTTTAACCTTTGACTTAAGGCTGCAGTTTTTTATAGTTCCTTTTCTTCCTTTCGAGATGTTTACTTTATATATACATACACGTAACGCATGGAGAGTAGAACAGTAGAAATTGCCCTATTTCCACTTACAAGATAATAAAAAATTGGTTAATCTCTTTAATTGTAAAACGTACATATGTATACTGCTTTGCGATTGGTGCACGTATGAAGTCTGATCAACGAAAGCCTAACGATGAACTTGTATGTGTACATAAGGAGAACCGGAGTACTTGAATTCGCTCGCGAGCTCAAGGCGTGGGCATAACTGCTCTAATACAATCACTAATTATAACAGTGTGAATGAAATGTATTTACAGAAAGAGCCTAGTCGAATGGTTGTCTTCTAATTATTTCTAGCTCCGAAAAGGAGCTGCATTTATGCCGCGACAGACATCCGCAAAGCTAATACAGCGAGTCGTTTGATACCAAACGAAGTTTCAGACAAGGCGACTCCCTTTCGTGAGACTGCTTCAACCTGCTGCTGGAGAAAACAAAAATATGGACCGAAAACTCCACCAGCCCACAAGCCGTTGTTTTGTTAGGATGAAAATGCGGCTCTTGAATTTCTTTACCATGGATTGCTTCATCGCTGAACAAAATTTCCCTCGAAAATATCGGATCTTATTGGAACGTTCTAAATGTACATAGAACGAAGCGATATCGCTTGGGAAGGTCAAGCGGCTTCAGCTCTTGCATAAACTGTATTTCGTATGCTTTCAATTTAGATCTCACCATAAAATACGCCAAGTCATTCCAGACGTTAGTCCGAGCTGCGAACGGCGCCGAAGCTCCGCGGTCTTCGTGTACACTCTCAGCTAAGGCTGCTATATTTTCTTTACCACATGCCGGACGTGGTCTATTCGGTCGAATATTATTCAATGTTGAATAGTGGGTCCCAAAGTGGGTGATTAGTTGACCACAAGTTGAGCGAGGCTCGCGAAATACATTCCTTACAAAACGTGAAGTTCTTAATAAAGTTGAACGATTTTTAAACCTTGTTCAGGCGTTAGTCTTTCCTGACAGCTCGAGACGACTCACATGTGTTCTGTCAAAGAAAGGCTTTTGAAAAAAGTATATCTACATGGAGCACCTATTGGTATCAAGTTGTGACCACGGGTTTCTAATAATATTTAAACTGCGACATATATGAAGATCTTAAACCACATCGAAGTAGCGATATCTACGAATCTTCTGTTTTCTATTGATAGATTTTTGCGTACGTTAGAATTGTTCCGCAAGCAAATTTTGTTATTCTGAAAAACTGTTATTCCTTTCTCAAAAAATAACTTAAAATAATATTATAACACATATTTAAATTTTAACTGTACTTTTTCATACTCTAAATTATTTTCTTATTAAAATTTGTATATTAAATTTTTTTGTAATATTTTACACAAACCTTTTATTATAGTTTTTACTTCTAATTTTATGAGTATTTTATTTCTTACACGTTAAATATTATTTCAAATATTTATAAATAATCAGCAAGATTGGCTTTATTGTAACTGGTCATTGTCTTATCGATATTCACGCGGAGAGGTAAAAAATCTTACCAAATGCTATTAGTAGAAGCTGTTCGGTAACACACGAAGTAAAAACTTCTCCACACTTCTGTTTTTACAGTCCTTGTCAAGGCTAAAACGCCTCATATTTAAAATTTACTGACATCTAACTGAGCTAACGGGAATAGAAATAGCAGCTCTGTGCTGAATTCTAACCTTATGGATGTTCTTAACAACTTTGATTCGTTAGAGAAATTCTTCTGTAGATTAGGGGAAGAAGAGAAATTTGTTCCTGGATACTAATAAATAAGAAGTGATCTTGTTTTTTTCTTGGGATCATTGAGTTATTTTTAGATTTTAGCAAAGAGCTGCATTCGTTATTCACTACCTACAGCTATGAAATCTATGCTTCAACAATTTTAAATAGAATCATGAGCGGAAAAAATCAACGATCAGATCTTTAAATTTCATCCTAAGCTAAACATAGAGTCCTTTCTTTACATATTCAACAAATAAACTACGTATTTTATTGTGTTTCAGGGCTAGTTTCCCACACCTGAACAATGATTACAAAGCGTTCAACTTTATTACGAAAATTCACGTTCTTGAAAGAATGTGTTTTGCGCGCTTCGCTCAACTTAAGGTCAATATATTCTTCCTACTAAGCATACTCTTCGCAACACCATCACTCATCTTGAGACCCAGCATTCATAATTGGATAGTGTTCATCCGAATAGACTACCTTAAACACGCAATGAAAAAATATAACAGCCGTAGCTGAGAGTGTACACGAAGACAATAGAGAGTCGATTCGGCGCCGTTCGCAGCAACTCGGACTGAAGTATGGAACGATTTAGCGAATTTTACGACGAGATCTTAAATTAAAATGTACAAAATGCATTTCGTGCAAGAGCTAAAGCCACTCGATCTTCCCAAGTGACTTCGCTTCGGTCTATGGGCTCTTGAAAAGTTCCAAGAAGATCTGACGTCATGGAGTTGAATTTTGTTGAGGCCGAACTTCTGGCTCAATTCTGCAAAATTACCGCATTTGAGACAAAGAGCAACCTGAAGAGATTCAAGAGCTGCCATTTCATCCCGCAAAAACCATAACTAGGTGTGTTTTGCGAGCTGGTGGAATCGGTCCGTATTTTTTCTGAACGTAAGCGTCAATGGCGAATGTTATCGCGACATGATATCCGACTATTTGATGCCTGAAATTGAAGCTCGTGTTATCGCTGACATTTGGTTTCAAGAAGAACTTCCCACATTTCACATCAACCATTGGATGTATTGAGAAAATACTTCGGTGAGCAGATAATTTCACGTTTTGGGCAGATCGAATCATCATCAAGATCACCTTTAGACTTTTTCTTGTGAGAATATGTAAAGTCTAAAGTCTATGTGAATAACTCGCGTCGATTCAGGTCTTGAAGCAAAACATCACGTGTGTCATTGGGCAGTTACTAGTCGAAATGGTCGAACGAGTCATCAAGAATTGGACTCAATGGATGGACGATTTAAGACGTAGCCGCGGCCATCATTTGAAAGAGATAAATTTCAAAAAATAAATGCCAAATAGTATTCTTTCGAATGATAATAAACATTCCCAGTGAAATTCGTTTCTGTGTTTTTTCTTTAAAGACGTTTCGCTTTTACAACTCTCACACTGACCGAATGGTTTTTCATTCACCAATCTTACGAAAGCTATGGCTAAACTAAAGACATTGTTGGTTGTACTGATTAATTATTGTAAGTACTAGGTCAAAAAAGCACTCCATTGCAAATGAACTTCACGGTAGAACAATGCGACCAAAGAAAATACAGCATAGAACGAAAAATGTAAATTAAAGCGCGAAAAAAGTGGAAGAAAAAGCACGAGGTCGCTAGGTATAACGGAGAAGCAGAAACGAAAAAATGCAAGAAAAGGCAACGAAAAAAAACAATAAGTGCTATTGTAAACAGTGAAAAGTAGTAAAGCGAGTACAAAAACAAAAACTTGAAAAAGTAGTAAAAAAAAAGAGTAACGGTAGTAACAGCGTGAAAGAAGAGCTTATAAAAAGATACTAAAAAGTAATTGTAGTAACAGTGCAGAAAGAACTTGAAAGTAAAAAATAAGAAAAATTAAAATACGATGCTTATTAATAATTGTTGGACAAAAACATTACACGATTTTTTCAATGCTACGCACATACACACCCACATACTACACGGCACTCACAAACACACAAACTAACTTTAAACGCGTGCGCTACTTAAGGCTAGTATTTGGTGGCTAAGCACGGGGCGCGCCACACTTTACCTCGACACTTGAGCCCCTTATGGGTGATGCCATGCAGCAGCGAGCCGCAATGATCGCAAAACATCGGCGACAGGAAGGAGATATGCTGCCATTTGTGCGGCATCTGATGGGCCTGGGAATAGGTGAGAAAACTGATGGAAAATTAACATAAAGCTTAGCGGTAGTAGTTGCAGTTAGAAACTAAATTATTGGAAAATACTTAGCGGTAAGAAATAATTCTTAGACAGAGAGAGAAATTAGTGGAAGAATAGAATAGAGAAGAAATAAAGATAAAGTAGAAACCAAGTAACAAAGTGATAGTGGAAGAGCGATAGAGGGTGAGAAAGAAGGCAAAAGAGCGAAGAAAGTAAAGATAATAAAGAATATTCGATAATTCATGTGAAAATGCGGTTTTTATGAGCCTCTAAACCAGTCTCGAGTTAGCGGATTGCCATTTTTAAATGAATGTATGGAGCGTGAATATTTTAAGGTCGAAGCGGTGAATGAATGCAAACTAAATAAATTCTATTTATATGAAATATGTATATTTTAACAATTGTATATACATATATGTATATTCGCCTTACATTATGTTTTTATAAGTTAATTTAATTTTTAATTTATTTGTTCCACCTTGCCTTTCACTCGAAAACATGACAGGTGTTTCAATGTTTTTCTTTTTATGTTAATGTATCTATTTATATATGTGTGCGTGCCTTTATCTTACATTCTACTTTTCCTTGTGCTTCCAAAATGCAGATGTTACAAATATCATATCAATAAATGTAGCTTTATGTTGATACATACATACATACATATACACAGCATGTAAATACAGTTAAAGCATACACGCGCATACCAACAAATCGAGTTGTCCGAAAAATTCATGAGAAATGGCTGATGTGATAAGTGAATACTCAACAATTCTTAGCATGTTGCGTATACGCCTGGGTGTACGCTTGACATAGAAACCAAGTTGGCTATTAGGGATGGTAATTCACTTAAAATGCTTCTTAAGTGTGTTATCTTTAAATTTTTTTTATGTTATGCGTCAGTCTTGAAACAAGCCGAACGCAGAAACTATTCTCAGTGAGAATGAAACCACAGCCTCGGATGAAAGACCCCTCTTTGAATGAGGACATATACAACAAACATAATAAGGACAATAAATTAAGGGCATTCACCTGGATTGACTGGTCCCTAAATTTGGAAGGTGCAGGCTGGTCATCTCCTCGTGAAAGTAAACGCTGACATTACCGCCGTTTAAGAAATGCGATGGACGGGACAAGGACTGAGGCGAGTAGGTCTTTGTGGCATATACAACAGTGGCCATATAAAGGAGCGCAAATTCGATATGGATTTTGTGGTGAGAGAAAGATTCAATTGTCGAGACTGACACCGAAGTGAATGGTGGTTAAACCACAATCCGTATCAGAATCCAATGATGTTTAACGTGGGTATCTGCCTTAGGAGGCTCAAATCCACGGTGCTTTCTAATGCTAGAAGCACATAAATCAAAATAATGCGTTGATCAGCGCCCCAAAGTGTAAGTGCATGCACATCACTACACTCTGGCTGAACCAAGGCATGAGTGACGCCACACACACATACACCTTGGTTCCAATTGGTAGGGTGCAAGCCAAAAGAAAACACCCTAGCCACCTTAGTCGGGTACGAGGCCCACCTAAAACCTCTGCCGTACTCTGGGTCCAGCACCCAGCCGCAGTGCGACTCCACATTGGACTAATGTCCTTCCTGCATTTAGGCTTAAATCACAACCACCACGAGTCTCCCCAAGGGCCAAAACCCAATGAGCAGACTGGAGACGTGAACTTCAGGGGCGGCTGTTCTCGTGGTACCATGTTTTAGTCTTTGGTGTGACAGTCGAGCCCACAAGAATTCCAAGGAACCCTTAAGAACCCGACTGTATGATTTTTTTGTTATCCCATTAAACTTTAGAATTTGTTATACCATCGCAAACCCATTTAAAGAATATAATATCATTTCGAGTTATTTTTTATAGCACTGTTCCGACTTAGACCATGTTGACAATTATAAACAGACCTGTACTTGTCAGACATAGTGCATTTGGCTTTTAGTCGCCTCTTACGACAGATATGCCTTGCCGCGGGCATATTCGGTTTCCCCCCCTACCCAAAGGGGGTGTCCCCTACCCGCAGGGGGAAATCCGTATCATAGTAAAATTTTTCAGCAGAGAAAGATAGGAAGACAATATGATCAAAGATGCTTTTTATGGACGGCTGGAGTGCGCTTATGACAACTGCCCCCCACACGAAGATGGCAACTTTAGTACAACTGTCGGCAAATTCAGTCTCCACGGCGAAACCTTACTAAATGGGTTGAGGCTGATCGACTTCATAAGTGCCCGACATATGGTTGACTCATGAATATACTTTTCTGTCACCGTGTCGAAAAGCTCGTAACCAGATCGATCATGTTGCAATTGATGGATGACACATTTCCAGTGTCAGTGCCTTATCAGCAACTCGGTATAAGGAAATTTTGGGACGACATTTAAACTTCTTTCGTTCAGTGTAACAAAACCATTGGTTTTCGGGAAATTCAAAAGAACAGCTGGTACGATGAGGACTGTCGTGTCCCAGTGGAGAGAAAGCAGACAGCGTACCCCGCAATGTTCCGATCGATAACAACACGAGCGGTTATAGAAATCGACAGTTGAAAGGGGAAGCGATACGCATATGGAGGCAAAAAAAGAAATGAGTGAGTATGAAGAGCTTGAGAAGCTGGCCAATGGCGACTTACGGAGGGTTGATGTTCAGAATATACTGAAGTTATGGAGGGAACACTTCTCAAGCAATGGAGAGGACGTTGCACTGCCCTACCATGAAGAAGACTGAATAGCAATTAATTAGTTATCTATCTTGATTAATTTTAGTTAATACATACCACCGTTATTTTATACTCTGTAGCAGAGCGTGGCAGCCTTATCTATTTGCTTAAAGAAAAATGAAATGAGGTCGCCATTTTTTCACCCATTTTCGAGACTCAACTAAATAAATGACAGAACACACATATCCAGTAAAGAATATCACATTAAACGCATGTACATACTATATGTATTTAATACATGTATAAACATATGCTTAAACAAATGTGAATCGTAAAAAGGGCATTAAGGCCAAATAGCTGAGGTCTCGGTTGCCCAACTTTTAAATGTTAGTCAGAAAATGCGCCACAAAAGATGTACCATGAAATAGCTTACGATGATGAGAGCCTCTCGGAATTATAAATGTACATACATACGCGTTATATATGTCTATTTATGTATGCACAATACTATATACCTACATACACTATATTATCATATCGTACACAAACGAAGTAAAATCATGCGCGGCCTGTCCTTTGACCTCAATGGCATTGACATTGCCACAGGACGGCTTTGGGCGCTGAGCTCTTTTTGGGTCTATAGAAAAACTACAATGGACCATACACTGCCTACTTATCTTCAGCTTCGCAAATGTCCTCGTCGCCAAGGCAAATGCAAAGGGAAAGGCGAAAGGAAAACTAAATCTAAAAGTTTTTGTCGCAAAAAGTCTTTGAATGCATATGTGTGTGTGCGTCATTTTAAGTGTTTGTCTGGCACATTTGGCGCCATTGAAAATATTTATGAATGGGCGCTGAATTTTTCACAAAATCCGAGCTGACGCTGCAGCTTTTATGAATTCGTGAAAAATGTGCGACGGAGAAAGGATAAAAAAATAATCAATAATTTTTCTTTGCTGACGGTATATCGGTTAAGGTTAAGAAGCCTATGTAGGATTATCTTGAATTGCATACGCAAATACTTATTTAGATGCATTCTTTAAAAATTCTGCTGGCTTCATACGTGGGTTTGATGCGTCTAAGAAAAGCACTGTTCTAGTCTAGAGTCTTAAAAAGTTCGTGGGACAAATTCTCCATGGAATCAATATATGATTAGGTAGGGTTGAGGCAAACATGTTCGAAGTCAAACCACAGACCACAGAGCATCTTTGTAGTTTGTCCAAGATACAGTAGACACATACGAAGGGTATATCAGTAGAGACTTCACTCCATATACTGGTATTTAATATCAAAAAGGCTCTTCAATAACAACAAGGAATACGCTCTTGGAGCATTCCTGGATTACTCGATAGAGCGTTCAACAATGCCTCTACGGAATTTATTCTGAATAGTATCCAGTCAATGGATGTTGATCTTGCTATATATTGCTGGATCAGAAGCCTTTTGGCCTCTAGACGGATCAGAGCAGAATGGAACGACGCTAAAATTACCAAAGAAATCTGTAGAGGTACTCCATAAGGTGGTGTCTTCGATTCGCTTCTATGGACATTATTGGTGAATAAGCTGCTAAGGAAATTGGAAGAAAAGACATCTATGATAGTGGCATATGCGGACGGCATTGGTATCTTAATAACGGGTAAGTGTCTACAGACCATTAGCAGAATTATGAGCACCACTCTCAATACAGTCCAGAATTGTGCAACGCATATGGGTTTGGGGTTAAACCTGGAGAACAAAGATCTGCTTGTGTTCACAAGAAAGCACAAGATTCCTTTTTGGAGGTTCACTTCGATAAATGGGACACATCTCTCTTTGAAGGATCACACCAAGTATTTTGGGATAGTCTTGGAAAGCAAATGGAAATGGAATGGATGTGGAAGCACAACGTCGAAGAAAGAGTGAGGAAAGCTAGCAATGCTTTATATGCTTGTAGGTAGATGCTCAGGACAATCTGGGGGCTCTCTCCCTCTCTCATGCACTGGTGCTACACAGCGATTGTAAGACCAATTCTGCTGTATGGTTCAGTAGTATGTTGGACAGGAGTACGGAAATTCACCTACCGGAAGCCAATGCAAAGGGTTTAGAGGCTCGCCCTAACGGCGGCTCTTGAACTGGTACTAAGCAACCCACCTATAGACCTTTTCACTGAACACGACTACTGGCTGCAAAGAATGGATGCGTGGAGAATTTACATAGAGAACCGTCGGGCATAGCTCGGTGGGCAATGAGGCTGGGCAAACATCGACTACATGAATCCTACATGATTTTAGCTGGGAGTAAAGTAAAGGTTTGTTAGCTATGCGCAACACTCTAAACATTCATATGGATGGCTCGAAAATGGACGATGAAGTTGGTGCTTAATGAATATCAAGCTGAGGTCTTTGCAATTGCGAAAGCATGGTAAAGAGAGAAACCGCAATGAAACAAGCTACCTGCAAACTGCAAACGTCATGTGCAAAACGGTAGATCTGAAGTATACAAAATTCCTAATGGCACTCGATAGAAGAGACTGTAGGAACATGATTAGAATACTAACTGGTCACTGTCTGGTGGCTACACATGCCTGCAGAATAGGGCTGACAGTAGGAGAAGACTGCAGGGCACCAGGGAAACAATGGAGCCTATCATGTGCACTTATCTGGTATTGGGAAGACTATGCCTTAAGTATCTGGGGTCCCCACGGTGTGATGCACTAGAGGAGGTATCGATAGTGAGGCCACAGAGTCTGATAAAACTCGCTTGTTGGCCTACCAGATTAACCAAACCTAACCTAACCTTTGAGGGCCTTTAGGCATATTGTAGTATTAATGAGTCTTGTTCTGTTGTAGATTTTTTTCTGAACGTATTTGTAATTGTTTTAGAACATTCAATCCGTATCACAGACTTTTTTAATTTTTCAAGATCGAAATCGATATATTGCGGTTTTTAACAGAAAGTGCTGACTATAATGTTTGATGATTTCTTAATAAATACGTAAGTTAAATAAGAAAAGTAAAGTAGGGTAATCAGCGGGTAGTTTGCTAAAGATTAAATACAATTGAATTGTATACATTTATGATTAGTAAGGCCCTTCTACGTCCTCTAATCCCTCTAATCTCCGGTGCACTTCTTGGACATCGGAAGATTGAAATAGATGATAGATTAGGGTAGATGATCAAGTACTTTTTTCTCTCTTGTTAAGAATAAACATGTAAAAAGAACATAATGCCTCAACCGACTCAGCATAAAAATCCAGCTTATAAGCCCCCAGAAGGTTAAAATTTAACTTCTCGGAACAATAATACTAATCTGCATTCTATCTCATCAGCTTTAACCGCATTTCCGCTCCTCCAACACATAAATAATCTATTTTAAATAAATAACTTTCATTTTCAAAAGCGCAGCTGCGCCAAACTTCCCCCGCAAAGTTGCCTTCGGCCATGGTTTTGGAAAAATTGCCGTAGTGTAACAAGCTGACAGATTTTGTCAAAGTGCACACACAGGCGCATGTGTGAGGACGCACAGTAGCCTGTTGCCCAATGGGGAGCTTTAGCTTCTGCAGCTGCTCCCCCAAACTACCGGGCGCTCGATTATCCGTTGTACATTGTTTGGCATTGCGCCACCGGTGCGTTGTTGCACAAGCCGGAAGCGACTCGGCTGCCAGCAGTGGGGCGTTGTTGCGGCTAATGCGCAGCGTTGCCACTATTGTTTGGCTTTTGAGTTGAGACCGAATGCCGTGTTGCCTGTTGCTGTTGCTGCGCTGAGTGACTCCATTGTGTTTCTTTGGAGTTGGCTGGCGGGGAGCTATGTGAAAAGTTTTTATTGTTTGCATTTTATATGTACTTGTTGCTGGCTGGTATAGCAACTGTGGACTTCTGGTTTACCCCCAAGAGGACTTGGCATTTAATTGAGCGATTTCACTGTTGCCTTGTAACAACATTTTGTGCAAGTCGAATTTTATGTATGTATGTGTTATTTCGCTTTGATTCTTTTCAACTTTGTGCTGGAATTGGAAAAGTTTGACGTGCGACATGTGTGCCTGCTTTGTATTTTATGGACTTGCTTAATATTAATTTTAATTTCGGGTAATTTATCCACCTTATGTTACTGTCTTTTGAGGTTGTTTGTATTTTAGTTCTGTACAGCTTTACCTTTTCTCGTACTTTTACAATTTTTACAGTTCAAGTATTGCTTATATTTCTATATATGAAGTTTTCTGTTGACTTGTTTTACTTTTTCTGATTTCGTTTGCCTTACGAAGTGAAATTTTTAATTGATGAAATATGAAATATATTTTTTCGTTTCTCTTAAATTTCTTTAATATTAAGTTAAGTTCACAACTCCGCTTTTTTGCAAAAAGGTCATCTTTTCAATTATTTATATAATAAAATTTTATTACTTAGGAAACGATTTTAAAAAATTTACTCAGATTATCATTATTGGAAATGGAATCATAAATTCGAACTAAAAATATTGTTTCCCATATTTTATCTGATTTATTCAATATCTTGGCTTCTTCTCTATATTATAAATAAAATCGACCATAAGTTTGATGAGAATACCATATTAAGGATTACTATACATTCCGAAGAGCCGTGTCGCAGTAAAAAAGAAAACTCCTGCTCTCTGAGAGCACTAATCAGCAACTCGGTATATGGGAACTGTGACACGGCTTTTCAAGCACTTTATGTACAGCTGCAAGCGAAACCACTGATTTTTGCTAAGGCAATAGATCAGCTGGTGCGGTGAGTAGTGCCGCTTACCTCGCAAAGTTACAATCGACCACAACACGTGCGGGATGGGATAGATTCCGAGAGATGAAGAATGAAGCAAGACGAATTTGCAGACAAAAAATAGAGAAGCCGAAGTGCGCGAGTACGAAGAGCTTGACGAGCTGGCCGGCAGGGTTAATGCTCGCAAATTCTACGAAAAGAAGTGGCTTCTAATAGAAGGTTTCAAGACCGGAGATTACTCTTGTTTGCTTGGTTTGCTTTCACTAAACTGGATAAGAAGCGAAGCAAATGGGTCTGGTAGTGAACGAGGGCAAGACGAAATATCTTCTGTCATCAAACAAACAGTCGTCGCTTCCACGACTTGGTTCTCACGTCACTGATGACAGTCATAACTTCGAAGTCGCAGATAATTACTGCTAATCTTAGGACCAGCATTAACATCTCTCGACGAACAAAGACCACATTCTATAAGTCACTCATTATCCCCGTCCTGAAATATGGTGCAGAGACAAGGGCGATGACAACATCTGATGAGTTGGAGTAACTAGTTTTCCAGAGAAAGATTCTGCGGAAGATTTATAACCGTTTGCGCTTTAGCAACGGCGAATATCGCAGTCGATGGAATGATGAGCTGTATGAGATATATGACGACATTGACATAGTTCAGCGAATTAAAAGACAGCGGCTGCGATGGCTTGATCGTATCGTCCAAATGCAGTACTCGCCTGGAGAAGCAGAGGAAAAGGAAGATCTCCACTCCGTTGGAAAGACCAGTAAGCAGTGCCGAAGTCAATAGAGTTACTAAAAAGAAATCTGCATTGGCTTTGGAACATATAATTTAAAAAATAATTTCCAGTGTGTTCATGTGTAAGTTTCTGATGAAAAAATCAATATTTTGAAACATTTTTATTACTTCTAATTCAGTTTCTGTATTTCTACGCTAACTAACTTCAAAAAATCAATTTATCCAGTTACAAGAAAAATGCTCGCACTAAACATTTCTTCAACATTGCCATTTGTTGCCACTTGCACCGTTATTTAAATACAATTAGCTTATCAATTTATAATTCTTTCATCTCCTTTTAATTTCTTTACTGCGCCTAATTGAAAAATTCTGTTGGCTTCCATTTATGCCATCAGCTTCTTCAGTAAAAGTCAGCAAACGAGCACCTGTTGCAGTCAATCACAGTCAAGTTGCTCGTCTCTCATTTTAATTGGATGGATTTAAATTGATTTCGAATTTCGTGGAAATTGCTAAGATTGAGATAAAATTGATGCGTTCGTTTGTGGTGTGTTTCAGTTTGGAACTTCTACGGATGCGAGTAGTTGTAAAAGGTAATTACGGTCGTCAATTATTTTTATTTACAGCATGACGAAAGTGTGTATAAAATGGGAATTACTAGAAGATATGGAGCTTTAGTGGGTAAGCTGGAAAAAAAAAATGACAACTTTGGATAATGGAATATATTTCGGCTTCCCTAAATTAATCTCCTCTTTAAAAGCTAATATTTGAACAAATTTTATAGAAATATGCTTATAATTTTTTTATACAGTCTTAGCTCAAGAAATTCCGTGTTGCGAAAAATTCTGTGAAGTCCATGTATCTGTAAATTATAATCCAATCTTCAAAATCTCTGGAATGATTTATAGAAGAAAGAAAATAAAACATACTTGACAAAAATGTCAGACTATTTTTAAGGGTAGTATATATTTACGTTTATACTGTGTTCACGCTTTCCGCCTCATGTTGACTCCACTTTAACTCTCATGCAATTGCATGCCACAAAACTGACTGCCAACTTAATTTACCGTTATTAGTTGTGGCAATTTTGATATGTTCATTTGCCAACAACAGTAAAAAAATACAAAAATGAGAAGCAGAAAGCAGTAAAATAGTTATGTTGAATGACAACACAGTCAGCGGGTTTAACAACTTCGCCATTGGTCACTCATACGCCATGTTGCGCACATGAACAAAAACATTTGAATTGCGTTTAATAGAGGACACTCCACTGGGCGGTTTCATAAAAAATTCATTCTAAGCGCTAGCAACGAAAGGAGAAGCTAAGAGCGCAAAATAGACAGACCGTTAGCCGGCGGGCGCGACACTTTTGTTTCTGTATAGATGTGTGCTTTACTGCTGTCTACTATCCAGAGTCATAGTTTTGAACGTAGTTTTGTTGGTTAATTGTGTGTTTTAGTACATAAGAAGTTGAAATGTTTGTGCCTAGTACTCTTCACTTCTTTATCTCGTCAACTGTCATTCTCTTTTTCGTTTTATTTTGCTGAGCATTTTCTCCTAACTACGTACATTAATACATACAAATAGTGTATGCTTTGGTTGCATTAAATTGTTATACGAAGCATTATCATGGCGTTTAATAGAGGAATTTGCATTAATAAATATTTTATGGGCATTTTGTTGGCTCAACTGTTTGCTATGCCACTTCTTTCCACTTATTTACTATTTTTCTTTTTAACATTTTCGCGTTCATTTGGTTTCATTGAGTTTGGCGTATAGCTTTAGGCAGTGAAATTATTTATGCCACTTATTTCACCTAATAATAGTTAGAACGATGAACGTTACAACGGTTTTTCACATTAAATACAGTTACTTACTGATAATAATAATTAATTGTCGTCTGTGAATTTTTATGTAGTAAACTTTTTCTTAATTACTAGTAAATATTCGATATAAGTTAGTTAAATATGTAGATTGTTGTCGTAATAGACATGTGCTTTTCGGAATGTGAAATCAATTCGTTGACCATTCTCAATTCACTGAATGCTTTAAAATAAATGTCTCCTTCGCAAAATTAATGTATGTCAATCAGAAGTTTTCCCCTGAACTTCAGGGACCTACCAGCAAATTAATTATGTTAATGTATTTTTATTAAACACTGTTTTCGTTCAACAACATCGACAACGACATCGAATCGAAATCATACTATTGTTTAAATTTTACATAGAGGGTGTTTTAATTAGATATGTGGACTTTAAGAAGGAACAAAATGCTTATAGTTAATTGTTAAGGCCAAGAATTTTGTTTTATTATAAAGATAAGAGTCTGCAATAATATTGTAAAATTAATTTATGGTCAGTGACAATTTTCAGCTATAATGCGCCGAGTATTCTCCTCCAAGGCACACCCCAAGAGAATAACCAAAAATTTCTTTCAATGAGTTGATTGTTTCGTTGGCTGTATGGGTTGTAGGGGCGTCTTATTTGAACTAAAGGTCATCCTCATCAAAATTTCCAATTGAGGCGCGAAAAAGCCAATTGTGTTCTCCATTAACTCTAATATTAAGGCCTGCCGGCCGACCAATGATTCCGTTTACCCATAGAGTGAACCAAATGGAGACATTTTGAGATTGTAACTGCGACCTAACGAAAACTTGCGGAATATCATTATCATAGCATTCATCTAAAAATGAGCAATATTGTTGAACAAAAAAGTCTTGAGATGCGTCGCGCAAACCGAACCATTATTTTGATCACAAATTTACGTGATTTTTAAACGTTATTCCGAAGTAAATTTCTTTATTACATAATAAAAAATGATCCAAGTAGAGGCACTTTTTTCTATAGCCTTTAATTGAAAGCGTTCAAAATACAGCTTGTGCAAGTACTGAAGGCGCTCGGCTCTCTGTCATGTTTTGGGCCGGTCTATTGGCTACAAACAACGTATGATAACACACCGTTAAGATTTCTTCAGTGGGGATAAATAGGGAGCCTCTGAATGAATCACCCTTAAGCTTATCAAGGTAGGTTTAATGTAAGTAATAGCTGTCAAAAAGACAAACCATGAAAAAAATATTGCGTTATTTGGAAACAACACGTCTAAAAAAGTGATACATCAGTTAAGACTTCATAATGAGGCAATAATCAGGCGGCGATAAAATACGCCAATGTCTGAATTGTATGTTTGGATGAAGCAGAATGTTATGAAACTAGTTTTATAGAAAAATCTTGTTAACCCTGCGAACCGGCTAACTTTCGACTCTAGGGACTTAAACTTTTAGTAAATAATATATTTATTGTGGATCTAGTTTGTGCATTTTTTATTTGGGAAGTCGTTTTTCAGGTGAATTCAGATTCATTGCGTTTGATTAATTTGTTTGTTTATACATAATTTTTTCTCTTTGTAGTGTGTAAATCAGCTATGATAATGGAATAGATTTCCAATGCTGACAAGTAGATGGTGCTAAATCAGAGTCGCAAAGAGAGTTTTCGCGTAAATTAGATTGAAACCACCTTGGAGACGAGATTAAGAACTCTTTTTTTTGTATGGCGAAATCTTGTGATTAAGTGTCGGTCTGAGAATGGTATTAGAAATATTGTTTCAAAGGTCCTCTCTCAAACTCTTCTATCTGGTCATCACATCGGCACGTTATGATGTTGCACACAGCAGATCAACTGAAGAAACTTCCAATTGTAGATCAGTGCAATCTTGGCTCTGTACATAGCTTATGGTATGTGTTTTGCAGTGACCGTTAACTCTGTAAAATCTACTGAAGGCGTGATGAGGTATTTTATCAGAAAGTGATTAATTTAAGGTTAACCATAATTCATGTAGTCATCGGTTAGGTGGAATTTGTCGAAAAGACGCGAAAGGCCAGTATACAACTTTGATCCTTAAACGGGGATTATTAAAGGTACTTCTATTGAAACTAAAATTGGTAAACATTATTTTATTTTTCCTAAATTCATAACAGCCATATTTTTAATAAAACCAGAAGAGTATGACGTTTAATTATTTGATGAAGACAGATAAGAATTTTATATATATTTACCATAGAGTAGATTATTTTCTCGTTAATCAACGGATTACATATTTTTTCAATAATAACCATTTAGCTGCAAGAATGGAAAGCTTAAGCAAACAAATTTATCTATATTTTTAAGTGAACTAATGTGATCTCAACTGCTTTCCACTCGAAGCTGCCACATGCCACCAACTTTTTGGTACAAAAATAAACAAATTACGCTGCCAATGCCAATTGATTGCCTGCCTCAGCAGCAAAAGCGAATATTTTCACATAAAAAGTCAAAGGCATTAATATTTATTAGGATTAGTGAGAGTCAGAATTCCGCCAGCAATGTGAAATTAGGAGAAGACACGCAATGTGATTCTTAAAAAGGGTTGCAAGTGTAAAACAAAACCGACGAGGGTAAAAGGAAGTGTGACATGCACATAAATGTATGTATTCATATGTATTACTTGCGAAAAAGTAGCAAGCGATAGCTGAAAAGCGTCAATCATAAAATTCACAAGCGTTGCACATAAACAACAACAACAACAGAGTCGAGAGTTGCAACAAAGGTAGTGAAACCGAAATGAAAAAGGAATTTAAGTTCACTTTTTTTGTAAATATTTGCATATTTAAACACATACAAACAAACATACATGATTTGTTACATACATAAATATGCAAACAAACACGCATGTGTGATGATTTGTGCACTTTAACCTTTGAAAGTGCTCTGCAGTCTGCCTAAGCACTCGGCCCCTTTGTGTTTTATCGCACAAATAAGTACGTCTACACTTACATGCTAGAATCTGCTGACACGTGCATGTGCACTCACACATAGCTAACAGGACGAACTTGCGTATATGTGTGTGTTTGTGAGCGGACTTTGTATATATTATATTAGATTTTATATGTGTGTGTACCTGTCATATTTGCTGACGGCACATGTATGTATGAGCGTGTGCGTGAGTATTTGCTTTGCTTTTTGCATGAGAAAATTTATGGCATGACAATTTAACATTGAAAATGGCCGCATCAGCAGATAAGCACTTAACACACGCGCAGAGAATTTAAGAATACAAACAACCGAAATGGCAGGAAGCCTAAGTCTGACAGTAGCAGATTATGTAAAAATTGTAGCATACATTTAGGCTGTCTATGGTGTGAGGCGAGGTTAGAGAGTTTGGCGTTTGTTTTTACTATTTTTGTGTGTTCGAGCCGACAGTTGCTAGGAAAATATTTATTATCAATTTCGTGATGAACAAATAATTTTGCATGTAAATTTGCAGGCGCTACTTGTACGAGCAAATATTTAAATATGCTTAAACTAGATTTTAACGGTTATGACACAGATGTTGCTCTTCGGTATAAAGATTTGAGTCTGTTTTGTCCGTTTTTGTAAAAGAAATTTGAATACAATAATTATCCTGCTAAAAAGCCGAAGGAGTGAGTTTTTTATAGCTAAAAAGTGTATACAAATATATTTTTCTTAGTTTTAATCGGTCAGTTTAAATGACAGCACTATGTTATAGTCATACAAACTTAACAATATGATCAGAAATTGCAGCCATGCCTGAGATAGCAATAAACGCCAAATTTCGAAAAAATATCATGTAGAAAAAAGGATTTACAATGCAAGGGGTTGAGTTGGATCGGTCAGCTTATGAGGCAGCCATATGCTATAGTTGTAAGATAACGGCGATTTGGTCTAATGTGTTGCTTTTTGGTAAGAAAAGGCACAGATCGAGAATTGAAACACTGAGAGTCTTGTTTATCAAATGAAAATAGTAAATCTACGTGCTTTAAACAGATTTGTAATAAACTCCATAAAAATCTTTGGGTCAGGGCATATAAGCTGGTCAAGTCTAAAGTTCGAGGTCCCAAGGACCTGTACAGTTCTTCTACAAAATGTCATAAATGCTGCTACACACTTCGGAAACCCCAAAATCAAAATTATATACAAAGTGCTTAACCGTTGGTATTTTCCCAAAAATTTGGAAACATCAGCGTCTGGTCTTGTGATAGTAGCCAAACAAACAGTTAGAGATCCCAGTGGGTATCGACCATTGTGCATGTTAAAATCAATTGGAAAATTTCTGGAACGACTGATATGTGAAGGCCATGAAGCACACTTAAAAGAAGTTGAAGATGGACTATCTTGTAATCAATATGATTTCCGCAGAAAGCGTTCGGCTATCGACGCAATCAAAAAGCAGAACGGAATACCAGATAAAGCTTTTGAAGGTCGAAGGTGAATGCAAGGCACCAAAAAATATTGCGCATTATCACATCTGATGTGAAAAATGCATACAACTCAGCGCACTGGTACCACATTATACGAGCGTTATAGAATCTCAAAACTTCGACTTATTTATAGCGGATTATAAAAAGCCATCTGTCCGACAGGCTGCTGTTATACGACACTGACGAAAGGATCAGTTTTTAACTGGCCATGGGTGCTTTAAAGAGTACCTATACAAGTATGGCCATGATAACGGAGTGACGTGTTCCTTTTGTGGAAATAGTAATGAAAATTCTCTTGACCTGAAATTTAATGTTCAAAGAACTCTACTAAAACCGCAGATAGCAGATCGCGTCTCACTGGACAACATAGTGCCGCATATGCTACGATGTAAGCAGATGTGGCTTACTGTAAACTGAGAATAGCAAAACAGCTGCAAGAAAACGAAACGAGATGAGTAAAATGAGATACAAGAGCCAATAAGCTAAGGTTAGTTGGACATATAGATAAATATGGATCGATCGTTGTCCCGAAAGAGGTGCACTAATGCGGTATGAATCATTGCCACAAGTTCAAATGGTTACTATATTTGTATAAGCTGCATACATAAACGAAATTGGAATGTAAATTATAATTAGAATATTCTATTAAAATTTCACACAGTTGATTAACTGCGCATTTGCAAAAAAAGTTTCTAGCGCCTAAAAGCGTACAACCAATTTTTTTCAACTTTTACGCACTTGACATTTTTAATATATTTATTTGCATAAATTAGCGTTTTTCCAAACTAATATTATATTTGAATGCAAAATTTTGTTTAACCCCTTAAAGTTGCAAACACATATAAACGTAAAAATGTAGCGTGAATGTGTGAGTGTAGGCGCAGGCAACACTCTGCAGGCAAAAAGCGCGTAAGTGAGTAAGTAAAGCCACGACGCTCCGTAGCCAATACGCAAATGCATGTGTGGGCTCTTTTGTTGTTATGTACGCATACATTTGCCTTTAATTAACCGCGGACAATCTGTGTGTGTATGTCAGTGTTGGCATTCAGTGAACGGAAGCGTGACTGTTGCTGTTTACATGTGTGTACTGCACACATAAACACATACATATGTACGTATAAAGCCATACATATACGCATGCATTTATATTTGCGTATGTATTATTCACTCGACCAGCGCCATTGCGGCTCGACGGAGCTTGCCAAGCCAAGCACACGCATATTAACCGAATATATGCATATATGCACATAGTATATGTGTATGTGTGTGCATTTATAAAGCTATTCACAATAGCTGTTTTATCATTTATTGCAGGCATTGTTAGACTCTACTGTATGCTTACACATACACGTGGCTCCACATCCATACATAGAGACATATGCAAATAAGCTCAAGTCCATTCTCGACTTTGTTTTTGTCACATGACAATTGTTCAACAAATGATTTTATGCCTCTTGTTGTTAGCTGTTTTTATAGCCTCATCTGTCTGTTATTGCTTTTGTTTACACAAGTGTTAAGTTGAGGGATTTTAGTCATAAGCAATAGCATAAAGGAGAAAATAAATTATTTTATGTTTTAAATGAAATTTATACTTGTACATAGTTTTATTTATATTTGACAATTCTTAGTTCACATATACATTTGGGGTGTCTGTTGATTCAAAAGTCCGGCGGTAAGGCTAATGGTTTAACTGGATGCATTTTATCCAAGTTGCAATGAGGAAAATGAGATGGAAACAGCTAGACACCTTCTGCCATCCATCTTCTCGGTCATCTTAACTGGGTTTTCAATAGAGACGCTATAAATGGAGATGTATAGGTACAACAAACGACGTCATATATTTCCACGCTCTTTTGACATTTATCTTCAGTAGATTTTGCCATTTTCTCATGGAAAGATATAAGAGCCAACAGCGAGTCTAAATTATTAAAATTTACCACCAAAATTCGGAGAAACTGACAACTTTATAGCGCTACGTCCAATTTATGGTCGTCATAATATTCTTATTAGATCAACAATTGAGTGTCATGGGTACGGTACAAAATGCTCCCGTGCCAATAAGACAAAGAATTGCCCCTACTGTCGAGAATATTAGTGCCGCTAGCGCATCAATTGAAATTTAAATCAGGCTCTCACACGTCGCTTTCAAGAACTGAAGCCGATTGACCACCAGAATCGTCGTATGTTCGTCAAGTCTATGGTCTATGCCAACAAGTCAGCGACGATTGATGAGTTTCGTATGAGTATCAAACGTGAAATTGCAGCAGTATCGGCCCATTTATGCTTGAAAACCGTCGAAAATTTGGTCAAGTGTGCCAGTGGTGGCCTTGCAAAATAAAACGAACGTACTTTTGTAGCGCTCTTATTGAAACCCCGTTATTTTAAACGAATCCGTCGAAATTGCGGGAATAGATTTTTGCCGCATGCTCTAGGGCTTTTGACGATATGCGGCGGTCGTTTTGATCCGTACTTAGGAGTTCTGGGCATCACAACGAACAAATGGCCGTAGCAGTCACAGTGGGATTATTCGTGTTTTCACTAGTAATTATCTATGTACTTACTTAACCTATGTGGGAATAATTAAATTTATGAGAAACTGAATCAATCAATAAAACCGTTGTTTTATGTATTATACTTTGTAACTTAACAACTCTATTTCAAATGAAGAAACCTCCAAGTTTATTAGTTTTCGGCTCTATGATCTCTGTATGCTCTCGTATTATATGTATGAACTTAAGAATGACTCAGTTTCTTGAAAAAAAAATCTGTATTTTATACTCAGTATTATTAACCTTGAATATACCTTTTAATTATTTATACAGTGATACATTTTCATAAAGAAGTAGGAACGAGGCTGCCGAGTGAGTTGCCTGCGCAGATAATATAGCATTTTTGGTAAATGGAAAATTCCTGAAGAGCAATCTTACCCAAGAGTCGTTCATATGCCAAGTGGGCAGAGAGTAACTCAAATAAAACTGCGTTAGTGTTAGCTTTACTTACTAGGAAATGTAAAATCTCTGACAGTTCTCTACCTTCGTTGGGAGGTGCAAAAGGGACTACCCCACCAATGGCACAAAGACTTTACCTATAAACATAGCTGGTAGGTGCTTGGCTGCTAATAAATTTATGGAAGCTGGGTATATGAAGGTCCACAGGTAAAGGTAGACTGAAATTCTTCCCTGCTTCTTTTGCATTCTTTCCAACTTAGATGACGGCATCGCAGAACGCAGTAAGCGCAAAACGATTCGTCGATCGATGAGGATAGATCAGAATTTGGGAATTTTTGGGCAACACGAAGTACGAATTTTTGTCCAACTGATATTCATCGACTTTGGATCAATCCACGACCTGCCTTAACATTATGCCGGCTTCAAGAAACAGCGATCGATGCCTTCATTTGTCTTGAGTCTAGCTTAGTCTAGTGCTAAGCAAGTTTTGCTTCTTGATAGATGTCGATATTCATCTATGATACACGTTTCATCCGCAAAGTTGAAGTGCTCTTTGTTCTTTCTTTGATTAAGATTATGTAAGCAACATTTTTTCACTTTCCTATTCTATTTATGATTCTCTTTCTATTCCGTTAGGAATATGTTTCTAATAAAAAACGTTGACTTTTCAATTGTTCTCAACTCTCGACACTTAGTGGGGGAAAATATTACTAATACAACATGTCATACACTTGCAGTGTATAGCACACTTATCGGCCTTGTGAAAAGTTTAAAATGTCATTTTCGTTTTTAATGAATATTTCATTAAAATTTGGGTGATTAAGTACTGTGCCAAACGATATTTTATGCACATATGCATGTGTGTGTATGAATCTTTAATTCACGACGTGGAACTCAAAGACCTGTCAACATTATTCATTGCAAACGTTCAGCGCAGATTGTTGATATTTCATATGCGCATTAAGTAAAAGCAATGCAGAGGCAACGAGGTGCAAATCGAATCAATGAAAACTGCAAAAAGTGTCTTAATGCCGCTTAAGAGCACACCCCAGCGGACACTTTAGCACACAGAGCTTCATTCAGGTATATATGCAGATGTGTAGGTGCTCAAAGTGGCAGAATTTCATGCACAATCTCTGCTTTTTGCGAAACAGAAAAGAGAATATTTAAATTAAATTGCATACACAGGTCGTATCATCTGCCGAATGTGTGCACCTGCAGCTCCTCTGGTTGCCAGGTGAGCGGAAAATTGAATATAAAGTAGAGCCGGGCTAATGAGAAGAAATTTTTGATGGCTTCTGACAAGGAAGACGTGTTGAATGCGTACAGATTGGTTGATGGTGAGACAGATTACTTTAAATATACAAAGGTGTGCTGATTATTTTTGAAGTACAGAAGCCTATTTCATGTTTGGCTGTGGTTAGTGGGCAGTGAGCAGAAAATGTTAAGACTTATTTCAAGTTCTTATGTAGAGATTTGTAAAAATATTGCGTAAATTACTTTGCTTAGCTAATTTAAATTACAAAAAATAGGGATTTCATGCATTTTTACATTTGCTTACTCACTGTTTTGTTCAAGTGAAATACTATATAAAGAAAAAATACCTATTAAGTACCCAAAATAATAACCCAAATAGTGAAGAGATGATTTAGGTTATTATTTTAGGTATTTGCTCGGTATTTGGTGTTTGTCGAATCACTTACATAACTATATGTATGTATGTATTATATGAAGCTGTATCAGCAGTCACCAATTCAAATTTGCAAAAAGTTACTCATACGTCATGTCACACCACAAGCTTACATGAAATTTTAATTTAAGTTTTTTGATAAAACTTTTAAGCTAACTAATGGTAGCAAATTTAAATAAAAAATAAACAATAACTTTTAAAATTTATAGATTATATTTACACATTTATTTGTTGTTTAAAATGCTAGTAAAAATCATTTCATTCAAGCACATCTCACTCTCACATATTTAATAAGTCATTGTGTGTGTAATTTTCTCACTTCCACTTGGCACTGTCTAAAAACTCATAAATGATACGTCTACACACATTCACTCTCTTGCAGTCGCACACTGTTTTTACCTGAGCATTTGAGACCCTGATGGTAGATGCCATAGAGTAGCGAACCACAATGGTCGCAAAATGTGGGCCCACCAAATGTGAATGGTTCGAAATGATGAACTGTTTGTGGCGAATCCTGTGATGTACAAATCAATGTCATGAATTTTACAGCAATTTTTGGATACGCAAAATATCGAATTTATTTTTTTATTATTTTAATATTTTATTACATAATTTAATTATATATATTTTTTTCAATATTACGTTACATAATTTTGACATTTTAAGAAATTTTATTTGTTTCAATTTATTTTTTTTTTGTTGTAAAATTTTTTTGTTTTTGTAATTTTCCATGCCCGTGTAAATTTTTCCAGTCAATTACGCAGCGCCCACATTTCGTGTAATCAATTTAATACCGTTATTTGAGTTTGGATTGGTTTGTATCGTTTATTGTTGTTAAGAACAAATACAGTAGTTGTTGTTATTGTTGTGTTGATGATGTGGCGTTTGTGATTGCATAAAGTTGGCGACGACATTGATTGCACGAATTTTCATGCCGTGATTGTGTTGAGTGCGATTTTTTTGTACAAATTGTTCAGTCAAAAATTTATTGCCAATTATTGTTGCGAAAAATCACGTAAAAATTTTTGTGAAATAGCGTTTTTTTCATAATAGTGTTGTTGTCATTTAAATTTGTATTATAGTTTATATATTTTGTTTTTATTGGTTTGTTAAAAATTTTGTAAAAATTTTGTCGTTGGTGAGATGACAGTTTATTCATGTTGGACGCACAAAACGACACAAGACACGTGATATGTTGCAAGTTGCATGCGTCGGGTTGCAGTTGATGAATTGGATGTTTTAATTGTTGTTGATGTTGTTGTGAATGCATATTGATGAAAAACGCATACATAAAAGAAGAAGAAGAAAACGTATGAGTATGCGTGAACTACTTTTTGAAATTCCTATATATTTATATATCTAAATATACTTAATTGAAATGCAAGTTTTTAAAATGGAATTTTTAAAGATGATTTTTGTTAGTATGATTATTAAGACCAAATTTATACTAAAAATATTCGAACAGAACTGTAAGTTAGATTACCTATACTTTTTATATAATAAATTAATCTTCAATGTATTAGTAATATTTTCTATATCTTTTTTCTTTTAACTAAATAAAAATATTAAAAGATTAAAAATGAAAATAGCACATTCTGCATTCGAAACTTCACCAGTGCATTTTTAGATAGTTTATTTTAAATGAGATGAACTACGTTAGAAGACAGTATAAAATCAGAGCAGAAGTTAAGTCAGCCCAATATGAACACTAAAAGGCCTAGAACTCAGTTTCAAATCAGTAGGATTATAAAATCATTCTTTACTATATACGTAGGTTGTCTTTTATATTTTGGGGACTAGAGAACAAAAACAAATATTAATCACTTTTTTACATGCGTTTGAACCAATTGTCGAAGCAAATCTGCCACTCTGATTGAGGTATCTCCAAAACATGTGTTCTGAACGTACAAAACAAAGCTTCAGCTGTTGACTTCTTAGTTTCCTTTTAACGAACGGAACTAAAAAGAAGTCATTCGGTGCCTAGTCATGACTTTACGTTAGATTACTTATCAAATCGATGTTTTAAGTGCTTAAAATGCGGTTGTTTCAGTCGATGTGTGAGAACTCGCATTGCTGTGGTGAAGAGCGATCAGTCTTTTGTGGTGTTCCTAATTTCTCAAAAGACAAATGGCAATCAAATGACTGTGTATCACTCAGAGTTTTCCACTCTGAGTTTTTCTAGTGGAATGATTGCGACATATCCAATTTTTCCAAAAAAAATAGACAAACATTTGCTTAGAAGTGCTTCCTGCGCGAACAACTTTGGTTAGATTCGGCTCAATTTGAGCTGTATGTATAAGTCCACGATTTATCAGCGGTCACGTTGTCATAGACATGTTAGCACCATTATCGTATTTTTAAACATGTCTTTCGACCAATCTCGAGAACAGTATATTTTAAACGATCAACAAACTGGATCATACTCGTCAAAAAAAAAAATCTACAATCAAATCTTCAAACAATATTGAATTTATGCTAGTCCCACTTATACCTACAACTGTCTCTGTCTCACGTTAAGGCGTATGATCATCTTGCAATATTAGTTTACGCTTAGGCATCGATAGCTTCCGGAACAGCAACTGATTTTAGATGACCATCAAGAAATTCGTCTAATTTCACTTTTTGGCCGTAATGAGTATTTTAAAATACTGCAAGCAACATAAGAAGGATGGAGTCATGTGTAGATGCTCACGTAAGTGAGGAAAGTTATCTGATTGCCATTCACTTGGGAGTGACCAGAAACGATTATTTGACTTATGGCTCAATCAGCTCATCACTTCCGGCCTTAGACCAAGTATCCTCTGGGTAGCCAAAAAACATCCGCTTGAAGGCGAGCTAAAGTGAAAAGTCGAAACATCACTCACCAGAGTTGTGCGCTGGGTTTGGGACCCGCCTTGTAAAAAACACCCGCAATGAAAGGAAAACAACAGCTTCGTATGAGAAACCCCCCTTTTGATGACCACCACTGCAAACGCATTAAGAATTACGATTTAAGGGCATGCACCTGGAACGTCTGGTCCCTTAATTGCCGTTGCCCAGCTAGTGGATGTCCTCGTGAAAATAAAGGCTGACATTACCGTCCCAGAAGTGCGATGGACGGGACAATGATTGAGACGAGTAAGTCTTTGTGGCATTTACTACAGTGGCTATATAAAGGAGTCAAACTCGGTGGGAAAGAGACTCCGTCGCTGAACCAGTATGATAAACGTCTAGCCATACAATCCTCATTAAAGCGAAGTTCTTCAGCATATCGCTGGTTTGCACCCACGCCCCGATGGAAGAGAAGGACAATGTGATCAAAGATGTCTTCTATGGGGCTCCGGGCGCACCCATGAGAGGCTTCGCCGGGGCTCAAAATATAGTTATCTGTAGTACTACATTTCAGCATAGAAAAATTTATCAAGCTACCTGGCTGTCTCCGGAGCGAAAAGTCACCAACCTGAACGATCATGTTGTGATAGACGGTGGACACGTCTCCAGTGATTTGGACGTGCGTTTGCTCCGAGGTCCTAACAACAACGTCAGCATGGAAATCTAACACAGAATAACTTTTTCCAACGGCTGCTACTTCGAATTGAATAAGCATTTGAGAAAAATGTCCTCTCTCGACGAACAAAGACCAAACTCTATAAATCATTGTTCCCGTCCTGCTATATGGTGCAGTGGCATGGACGATGACAACATTGGATGAGTCGAGACTACGAGTTTTCTAGTTAAAGGTTCTGCGGAAGATTTATGGTCCTTTGCGCATTGGCAGCGGCGAATACCGAATTCGATGGAACAATGAGCTGTACGAGATATATGACAACGTTGACTTAGTTCAGCGAATTAGGAGGCAAGGTGGTGATGATGATGTAGAACTATGACCTTGACTGTCGAGCCCGTTATCATACTGCGGATTTGTCTTTAATGAATTAATACGAATATTGGACCCTACTGTTAGAGCTTTGAATAAAAGTAGGTAGAGGTCTCTGCAGCCTTATTTGATCACCTATGGGTTAATGGTCGTTTCCAGGGCCTGCTATGATGCATCCGAAACCGTTAATATTCTTGGTGTTATCTTCCAAATTCATGTGAAATTTTAAATCTTCAAGAAACAGCCAATGCCAAATTTGTTTTTTGGAAGCACCAAGTGAAGGAATTAAGATAGTGGAGCAGAGAAGAAAAGCAAAAGAGAGTAGCATTGCAGCGCGTAGATATGCACTCACTCACAATAATTTACATATTTCCACATTGTGAAAATATATGTTTCCGTTGCGTTGTATTAAAGTAGAAGGTCACACACACACATATACGCATTTGTTCCCTGCCAACTGCAATGCACTTAGATTTACTTTGTTCCTTCTCGTTTTTACCTTTTGGCATTCAAAATTAGGCAAAAGTGGCGAATGAAAATATTTTTTGCGGAAATACGATATTCGGAGGTTTTGACGCCGAATAAAACGCATTGCAAATAAAGTGTCTTGCACTCGCATTTTCGCAGCTAAAAAAGACAGAGATTGTCGCTTGCCTGAACCTTCGCCTGCTTGCCACACTTCATATTTGCCAGTTTGTAGCATGCAACGAGAAATTATTCGTGCGCGTTACAGCGCTGCATTGCCTACGTATGTGTGTATATAACTGTGTGAGTGCGTGACTGTAGCCAGCGTAACTTTTGGCAAATAAAAGTCGTAAAATATAAGAAGATATATGGCATGAATGTATATACAGCACGAGTATGGCGTGCAACATGTCTCTGCACGGAAAGAGTGTGTGTGTTTTCACGCACACATGCAACTGCGCATATGTGATTTTCGAAAAATTTTTCACTGCTCATGCGAATTTTCCAAGCGACTGCGCTACTTAAATGTCGCATACAATTTTTTAATTGGCTGAGCGCTTAAAATTATATTTTTTCCACATTTTCGTTCCATATTTTAAGGCATATCAGTATGTGCCATAATAAATATTAATTTTATAACTTCATCATATATGAAATATAGTTTCTACCCTTTTTTATATATTTTAACTTAACCTTTACGCTCTTGCGCCTGCAGGTATGCTACAAGTCTGTAGGATTATTGCGAAAAGCTTGTGTAAAGTTCATTGAAAGTTTCAACTTTGGATGGGAAATTGAAGAGAGAAAATTATAAAAACACAGGGTGACCCATATGCTTAATCTGTGCGGGTTTTATACCAAGCCAAGAAATTAGGAAAACGGTTACTGAGTTAGAGAATTATGATTTTTCTTCAACTCGGAAAAATTCTAAAATGAGTTTAAATATTTAATTCGAGGATGGAGAAAATACTAACACTTTGTTACATGCATCACTGATTTCTAACCTAGAATTTAAAATGCAATTTTATATTTTGCTCTTCCTGGAAATAATGTCATAATCAATTATTTTAAAATAGACATTTTAATGTGAAAAATTAGCATTAATTTTTTATCTGTTCAGTTTCTGGCGTGCTAAAAATTATCAACATTTTGCCATGTGTTCAAGGTTTTCTTTTTTTTTTTTGGACCGAAGTTCATTGTATAGACATTATTTTCTGGTCAGAGATGTTTTTAGTTGTCATCTACCGATAAGACCGGATTCTCTACAGCAGTGAAAGAGAATTGCTGTTCGAGATCTCCAACCTGTCAATCAGAAATCACCCTGCTATTGGAGGATCCTCGTAGTGTTAAACTTAACAAAAGCCTCTGACACAGTCAATCACAAAACCATACTTGAGGACATCAAAACTAAAACTCTCCCCCCTTGATGCAGTGGAACGCAGAGGAGGAAGCTACAGACATGTCGGACTACAACGGGATTTCTCTCGATGTTTCCCATCGAACACCTGAACAGTGAGGCCCGTGTGCCCCCAGTTAAGGATCATAATGTACTGGCGGTTTCTGCTGGGGTGCTTTCGCACAAATCTTCCTTGCAGTCACCTGCTTGTAGCGGAACCGCCTCCTAAGGGCATCAAGAGGTTCTTCCTCCAATTCCTCAACTTTCGCGACGTTATTAAACAATACGCTGACCAGACTTCGGACGCAGCAAACTTCAGACATGCACTGAGAGCCATTCACAGTGGAGCCATTAACACCTTCAGCGACTCCCTCTCAATGTATGGCGTACTTGGAGTCAAATCACCACGCATTGCAGACGTAGACCTCGAGTTGCCACGAGAATCGAGAGTGACCCTTGCGTAGCTTCGTTCTGAATACTGTAGCATATCAAAAATATGTCGAGAATATGTCCTATTTGCATGCTATAACCCCATATATTTCACACCCCTCTCCCCATGGTCCGATCCCGTTGAAACAGCAAGTTTCCTGAGCCTACCGTTGAATGATCTCGATGATGACTTATCTAACGCTTGCCCTCGTAACTGTTACTACAAAAGCAACATCTGTTTTTCTTATAAAATTGAAATAATTATAAATTAAGTAATCTATTCTCTAAAAAGCATCCCTTGAGTTGTGTCTCTTAATTACAAATAAATATATAAAAGTTTTCTCCTTTTATTGGATTTGTTTTGTATAGCTTCCATATTATTCCTCTCTGAACCCGAAAAAAAATTTAAAATATCGTTTTATATAAGCTTGTTCGTAGAAAACTGTATCTTTTCGAGAAACGCAAAATCAAAATAAGAAAAACGCACTGGTGAAGTTTTGCGCTGCGTTTATCCTTCGTTTTATGTTTGCTTGCAGCTGGCGCGTCACATGTGCTGCACTTGACAAGTGGGTGAAAAAGTATTTGTGTGCGTGTTGGCAGTTTGACAGTTCTATAAAAACGCACAGCGGTTTGCGGTTTTTGTTGTTTTATAAGTGTGAAAGTAACAGCATTAAGAAGGGCCTGTATGCCCTTAAAATTTATAAGAGAAGTGAACATTTTTATATTAATGTAGGTAATTCTCATATCTGGGAGAGAGCGAAAAACTTCAGCTCAGCTAGTAAGTGAGTGTAAGAGCAAGGCTGATGACTGAGAGCGTAAAGTAAGCGGCAATAGTCTGCAATATCTTACTTTTTGGACTAGTTGGAAGGTAGTTATGCGAAAAATTGTGGTTTCGGTTTTTAAATGTGGAATAAACTGAGCTTAAGATCCTGCTCTTGAAGAGTCTACGTTTGAATATAAGCATTAGCTTGCGAATGCTTTCAGTTTTGTATTTGAAAATATGTAATATATGATATATATTTATTTCGAGTGTATTTATATACATGTATTAGGTTGTCAAATATCCTTTATTTCCGTGTTTCCGCCTTTTTTTCTTTTGAATTTCGCGGCTATGTACATAGCGCTAAAGAGCTCGTATCTGGCAAGGCTATAGATATTTGATAGGTCTTGACATAACCTCTAAAACGACGCTATGCATGATTGGTTTGGATATTGCTTTCAACAGTTATAGACGTGTAAGCATGGAGCTCTCTATCGCCGGAATTCGCACTATTTTAAAGTTTTACTTCGATAAAGGCAAATCCGCTAGAGAAATGTTTCGTGAGATTAATGGTGTTTTGGGGAATGGTACTCTATCACTTCGAACTGTCCACAGCTGTGGAGGAATGGTTTCGACGATTCAGAGCAAGTGAAAACGACACCATGGATAAGCCAGCCGGCGGAAGACCTGTGACGACGAATACCGATCAAATCATAGAAAACATCGAGTTAGACCGCCATGTGGTATCTCGTGACATTGCCCAGAATATAGGAGTTAGTTAGCATACCATTTTAACCCATCTGCAAAAGGCTGGATACACATCAGTGTTTGATGTTTGGGTGTCGCATAATTTGACGCAAAAAAGCTTTCTTAACCGAACCAACGCCTGCGATATGCTGCTGAAATGGAACGAACTCGACCCATTTTTGAAGCGAATGATGACGAAAAATGGATCACATACGACAATATCAAGCGAAAATGGTGAATCGTCCCAAGCAGTGGATTGGAAGGGAATCATCCACTATGAGCCGCTTCCATATGGCCAGACGCTTAGTTCTACCATCTAGAATTGACAGGAAGAGGTAGTGTTCCACCAGGACAACACCAGACCACACAATTCGTTGAAGACTCGTCAGAAGCAACGGGAACTCGGATGGGAAGTTTTATCGCATCCACTAAATAGCCTAGACATAGCGCCAAGTGATTACCAACTGTTTCTGTCCATGGCGAACGCCCTTGTTGGTGTAAAGTTGAACTCAAAAGAGGCTTGTGGAAAGTGACTGTTCGAGTTCTTCGCAAATAAGGAGGGGGCTTCTACGAACGGGGTATTATGAAGTTGCCGTCTAGATGGAAACAAATTATTGAACGAATCGGCACATATTTGATCTCAGTCCGATCACAGTAACACTTTTTATAAAGCATTGAATAAAGAGCAAAAAAGCGAAAGGGAGATTTTTGACAACCTTATATTAAGCCATGTGCATGCATGTATCAGTGCATGTGTAGGTGAATTATATCCTATTTCAAACGCAGCGCATGCGGAAAATGCGTAACTAATGTTATTTCTTTATTATCTAAATACAGTTTTTATGACTACTAGTTATGATAAGAATATAGTTTGTGTACCATCCACTTAATTTATAGTTCATTATTTTCGCTATTATGTAAGCTTTATGGCAGCATGAAATGATTTCATTTATGTCCGAATAAATAAAGTTAATGAAAGTTGACCTTTATGAGAAATTACTTAAAATCTACAGAAATATAAATGAAATATGTTAAAAAAAAAAAAAAACGCTTCCATAAAAAAGTATACTCTCATAAAAAATATTAATTCCAAATAATAAGTATGAATGGGTTGGAATAAAAGGAAATTTCAAAAGTTTTCTAAAAACATGTATTTTTAATTAAAAATTGTATATGTTTTTAAAATTGACATATTTTTTAATTTTTTGAATATACTTTTAAAATTTCAAAAAAAATTTTAAAATTGGTTTATAACATTTTTTTATTAGAAAATCTTTCAAAATAGATAATATTTTTAAAATATATACAGTTCTTAAGTAGAAGTTTTGACGGTAATGAGGTACGTAGAAAAATTATGAAAGCAAGATTTATATTGTTGGTAGAAATGAATAGTCTTTAAAATGGATATGTTAAAGGATAGTCTTGAAAAGAATATCTCTTTTTATATTGAAAAAACGATACAATTTTTTAACGCTATAAAAATAATATCAAAACATAATTGTATTGCTAAAAATAATGTGTAAATTAGAATAAAAATACTGACCTTATATTATCAAATTTTTGATTAAAAAATAGTTAAAGTTTTAAAAAATTAAATATAATTATTATTCTTAAATTGAAAGGATTAAAGTGTTTTTATAAAATCAAAAGTTTTTATTGAGAATTAAATTTACGCTTGCAGTGTTAGTTAATTATATTTTTTAAAAAAGTAAAAATACTATTATAATATCTTATGAAAATTATTACTGAATAAATATGTACATATATCTATGCGGGCTATTAAATTTTAATATTCTTGTATACAAGGTATTTAATATAAATTAAGTTTATTTATTTTTCTGTTTTTTCGTTTCAGAAACACTTACGGAATCGATTCCCTTATCCTTGCCCGGGCATATGAACGTCACATATTCGTGACAGCGCTTGTGCACCACATACGAACAAACTGTAAATGAGAGCAGAGAAGAAGAAGCATGATAACAATAAGAAGTACAGTGAAATGACATAAAAAGTTAGTGATACTCAGAAAGTTGAAAATGTCGCCTTGCTTCCTGTCCTTCGCCGATATTAAAATGTGGACAAAAGTTGTGCCACAAGCGTTTGTAAAACGAAGTCAGCTCGTTGCTGCTGTGACAAGTCCTAAACTGGCACAAGGAACTACTTACGCTATGTAAGTGTATATGTTTGTTATGTACATAGAAAGTTACTGTATTCCGTATGTATTGTATGTGTGCGTATATTTCTAAGCTATAACGCTAACCATAAGTACCTTATAGGACAAGCTCGTACTAAGCATGTATTGCTTAGACTGTCAGTGATAGTTGTGGGAAAGTTTAAGTGATATGCTTCCAAACCAATACTGGCACCAACTTCCTTACTTGTATATGTAAGTTTATATGTGCTATGCGTGTTTTTCTTGCTATTTGTATTGCCCTCGACCCGACTTCTGGCAGTCAATGAGGTAGAAAATTTTGCAATAAATGTTTTGAACTCACCTTGACATTGAAATCCTTGTTTGCCAAAGCCCCTGGAGGTTGCAAAGAACGAGAGAGAGAGAAGGAGGGAGAAAGAAAATATATATTAAACATCTTTGTTCGTAAATTATTCAGAACTGTATATATTCTAAATGGAACGTATTGGATTTCTTACATTATACATTTTTTAATATTAATCATAATAGTATTCCTAAAATCATGACTAATGATGTACTTATCTGATTAATAGTCACATTCCAACCAATTATGTAACCTGATTATATTGATACACTGATCTTTAAATTCAAAACCAAACAAAACAAAACAAACTGTTTCATAAAGTACCGCACATACCATCACCAAACATTTGGAGTAAAGTCAACCGGATGTTCGAAAATTTTGATATTAAGTAGTTATATAGTGGTGTAATGCAAGAGACTGGGACAAGTAAGAGTCACGTTCATCCGGAAGTATAGCAGGGGCGTCCACGTTACGGCCAAAGACTTCAAGGCTACCAGCCTCTTCTCCTTCTTAGTAAAGACTCTGGGCGTATTCCGAGGGACTATTTATCAGAAGTGCAACATGCTAATTGTAAAGGCAAGTCAGTAAATACTTCCCTTCCTACTATCGTATCATGGCTTCAGGAAGCCATTACGTGCTTAAAAACTTGAAAATCGTGGCTGCAGGGTGATTGCCCAAGCAGACGATGTAGCGCTTTTTATTAAACGAAAGTTCCTGAGTATTGTTTACGAATTGACAAAGGAGTATCTCAGCGTAACTACAAATTGTGCAGTCATAAACGGTCTCGACATCAACTCAAATAAAATCGAGATGGTTTCATTCACTATAAGATACAAGATCCCAGTGGCACCGCTGCTATGAATGGGAGAATGGTCTGCAACCAGCGGATACAGTGAAGGCCTCTTCCCGGATAGCAAGGCTTAATGTCGATTATCGACGAAAGAGCAAAAACGCCATCGATTGGCTTATACTGCTATAGAGGGGCCATTGGCGAAAGGTGGGGTCTCTCTTCAAAAGTGGTCTTCTCTGGCTATACGATACCATAGTAAAGCCCATTATGCTCTAAGGAGTCTTTATGTAGTAGAGGGCTCTAGAAAAGACCACATTTGCAAAGAATTACCGAGCATTCATCGGGCGGCGATCATCAGCATGTGTGATCTACTTTAACCAAGGCACTTAACGCCATCCTCACATATTGCCCGTGTTGCCATCAGACTCAGAGATTCTGGGTTCCTAAAAGACCACATGTCTGAACACTCGGAATTCCTCACTCACTTTGACTTCTTACCGAATCACTTGGATCATGGAGTCGCCAAACCGAACTTTGACGGCTCCTTTTCAACCCTTATACGGACGAGGAAGTTGTGGGTGGGAAAAACCCGGTGGAGGAGAGGGCAGGGGCTGGGTCAGAGCTTGGGGGGAAGGTTGGTGCAGGGGTTTATTATCGGAAGCTCTCTATCAATTCTAGGTTCAGACTTTCTGACTATTTCAGTGTCTTCCAGACCGAGATTGTAGCCCTTAAGGTAGCAGTAGATTTACTGCTACGTATTGCAGCCTCCTTCACTCAGATATCAAAGCGGCGGTACTAGCCTTGAACTCATTAACAGTGCGTTTAGGGCAAAAAGAGTGCCTAGCCTCGATATCAATAGCATCGAGTGTCTTTGTGCCAAGCCACACCAGAATAGCAGGAAACTGTAAGGCTGATGAGATGGCAGGAAAAGCACTCTAGAACCCCTATAGGTAGAATAGGAGCTGATCGATGCTCCCATATCCCCTTGCATTCTACTACTGGACTTAGCGGAATGGCACGTGTTCTGTCGCAAAAGCCTTTTGGTCCAAGATCGATCGCAAGAGATGTAGTGATCACTTTGTCTTGAATTTCAATTGTATATCCCATTTATTCACCGTTTAAAGTCAACTTAGATACTGAGGTCCACATGTTCGATACCTAGGAGCTTGAACAGTTTTGGTACATTTAGACAATTTTTTCTCATAAGGCATTACTCGTGCAAAGTTTAAAGAAGAAGAAAAGTACCGAAAATTAAGTTCTAAATTTAGACGGTGGAGGAATTTTTCATTTGTTACTCTCAATTAGGGGTTTAAGTTAAAATTTACTTAAAACTCTTTACATACGAAACTTTGGCGGAGACTCTAGTTTAGTTTTACTTAGAAGTACATAGTTCACAATTTCAGTAGTCACAACACCTTAGGAGAGGTTTATTTCAAGTTTTTCTTCTCCGCATATATGAACAGATAAACAAATTACGTAACATTTTCAATTCAAACCGGTTTAAGTTAACCTAAAAGACCTTTTTGTATATTCATCACATCAATTATATGAGTTTAAGAGCTGTTTTTACTTCAAACGTCAGTGTGATAAAGGATAACGGTAAAGTGAATTATAAATGCACACATTTTCTATGATTAACGCAGGGTTAAATTTACATTTTCCTATCCGGACTGCGAAGTAACTGCCGACCGCCAAGACTGATAGTAATGCAATAACATAATCCACGAAATATGGCAAGGACGCGGTAGAGCAAGACTAAATGCGCTCATTTATCTGAGTAGACACATAAAAATACTTTTTGCGCCGGCAAGCAGGTGTCCGTTGGTGGCTAATAAATATAAATATTCCCCAGTTGTTGAGCTCAAAACTTTGTGCCTCTCAAAGGAAGGTGTGGAAGGCGTAATAAAAAAGTCAGGGTCAAGTGAAAAAAAATTACAATACATGAAGTAAGCGAAAACTTTAAAAGCTAACGGTCATTGGCACTAAAAATTTAGTAAGTTAATTAACTTTACGACCAGTCAAGCATACAAATTAGTTGCGTTGAAAAGCAGTAAAATTTCACGCACTAAATTTGAATATTTGTGTGTGCTGTATTTCAGTTCAGCGCGGCCCAGCGGAAAGAGAGACAAATTTTCGGTCATTAGTTACGTTATCGCAAACATATAAACATATAAAAGTATATTGTGTGTTTCGCCATTTGAGTGGAGCTGTGAACCGATTTGAAGCAGTTCAAGTTCACTTCACTCCGTCCAATTGGCGTCATTTCGGGAACGACCTTGGTGCAAGAGCGAGTGCCCGCTTCATCACTTGCTCAATATCATGTATTAAGATTTATTGGAGCAAAATAATTCGTATGTAAATATGTATGGAGCGTAAAGTCTGTCGTACAAGTATGCAAGTAAGTCAAGCATAAATTTGGTTAGTTGACTAAGTGCCAGCAAAATTAATGAGTAGCTACGAATAATAAATATTTCTAAAAATATTGGATTTAAGGAAAGTATTCCGATTTTAGCGTAGTCAACATATTTTGTTTTGATCCTTTATCATTGTATTTGCCAATACTTTCACCAACAACTTTTGATGAAGCAGGCAAAAGAAAATCGTATAAACAAACATATGTATATATTTTTAACGGTAGCAATGTAAGTGATTATAGACTTCGAATTACAGTAGCAACAGTATGGATGGGCCTTAGACAGAGGTAAATCGACGTCTATCAATAACTAAGTGGAATGAAGACATGGCTGCTAAACTGAAAGTAGAGGCGCTTAAAGTATAGCAGCGAGGACCTTGTAAGCATCAAAAAAATGATATAAAGTTGTAAAAAGGAATTAAATATTTAATTTAAGAAAAGACCTACGCAAGGACAATAAGGATGATATGGGAGGCCTTTATGAAGAACAAAAATTAATCAAATCCCAAACCTGTTGCAATCATCATAAATACGAGACACAGTAGGAAAAGCCGAAAAATTACTTTCTGCAAATTGTTGACTATTAATAAGAAATTTTCAAAGTAACTGTCACTATTCGCTCAAAATACAAAATTGTCTTGAGTGACTTTTGTAATTACATGAGCTTACCGTTATTTCTGAAACCGTTAGCATTTATTTATTTCAGTCTTTCGAGCCAGTTGTAAAAATGAGCAAAGTTGATCATAGTGTTGTCAGTAGAGAGGAAATCAGAAATCATTGCTTCATGTAAAAATAAACGTCAAATAGCTCGTGAATATATTATTTTCAGGATGATTCAGCCCCTTGCCATAAAGCCAAAACGGCAACTAAAGCAGAAAAATTTTGAAATAGATTTTTTAATAATTCATTAAAAACACTTATGAGTTAGAAACCAAAAATATTTTTGTGGAATTGAGTATCCCAAGAGGCCAGGAAACAGTCATGATCTCAATCCAATAGAGAACTGATGACATTATGTGGGCAAAATAATAAAAGAGGTGCGCTTAAAAAGTCTAAAAGATAATGGGACCAATTATTGAAGCTGTGCGGAATGAAGAAACAATAAAAAATATCTTCAACGCTTGTTTGCATCAATGCCGAAACGAATAGCTGAGGTTACTAGGAGGAGAAGGTGTTCTTTAAAATACCAAGAATTTCTTTAAAGAAATAACTTTATTTTGCTTTGTTATGTATTCAATTCGGAATGCATCATACCTTGATAATGGAGAAAATTGCCAACATAATCTTGATTGTTGATCTGCTTTGACGTGGTTTTTTCGGCTTCGAGTCACCTTTGCCACCATATTCAGTCGATTGATCGTCTGTTTCCAGATTGAAGGTATAGGTCCGAGATTCAAAGCCAGTAATAAATGTTTTATGGTATCCTGGTAGTCGGAAAGCATTGTTAAACAGACGTTAACGCGACACTGTATTTCGAAAAAATTGAGTGATTTTGTTGCCAATCGTGCTTTATGTTTTCGTAGGCCAAAACGATCTTTCAAAATGATTTTGATAGATTCTTTCTATATTCGAACGATGTTAGTAAGGTCTTTGTCTGTTAATTGTCGACTCTCAAGCATTAATTCCTTTATTTTATTGATTACCACTCATTCATAATTCATTCATAATTTGTAACATACAAAAACACTTGCTCACAACGAACAATTATCACCGCAGTAAAAGTCGCCAAATGCACTTCATGTACTACAGAAACACAAGCGTATACTAAACACTAATGATTAAGTTGATCTGAAATTTAGCACAGATATTACTGACAGTCATACCAACCTAGAAAAAAATATTTAAATGAAAAGGTTTTCGCGCGAAATTTAAATTAAAAAGTCTTACTACTTTTTGCCCACATTCGAACGATCTATGAGTGTATTTGTGAGTAAGAATACTTTTCATATTTTGATTTTATTTTCATTCTATTTAGTAAAATTAATAATAATAATAATAAAATTAGAAATTATTTCACTAAATTTACTTTAATTGAAATATCAGGAAATCCTCTTACATTTTCCTTCACGACAACTTCTTTCGCTTCGACACTTTTATTCTTATCACACGGCATTTTTTCACGCCAACGAACAAACGCGAGTGACAGCTGTTTTGTGCGCGGCCTCCTTTCAATTCCCCATTTGGCACATTAAATGCTATCAGCCATACATACAATACATATCGATGTAGATGTATATATGTGTGTGACTAGTGCCCTTAGGATACGGCAACAATGTTTTATATGTACGTGTGTATTTAGCGCAAGTTTTTCTCCATAACTGCAGTTACCCTTTGACAGGATTGCGCCATGAGTGTGTCTACATTGTTTTGGTTTCACATGGTACAAGTGTGCTGCGACAAACTCAGACGCCATTAACACCTTTTAAAAACCCGGCACTCGTTTATATTGTCTGCTTAGCTGCAAGTTGGGCACTTAGCGAATGTGCTAGTCATAGGTTTCATGTAGGTGAGGTAACGACATGTATGTATACATATGTATGTTAGAGTGATTATATTAGAGTGATTCAAACAAAATTTTTTTTTTCGTTTGGTACTCGGAAAAATAGGTTCCTAGACGCCTCTAAGAAAGCCTATAAGTTTCATCATTCATAATAATTTTTTTTCATTGAGTTATAAAATTCATAAGAAATAAAAAATTTTCCCAAAAATAATCAAACTTTAACTGTTAATATCTTTTAAACGATTGGGTTTACGAAAAAATCATAATAGACCTTTTTTGTAGAGCATTCAAATCTAAGAAACGAGATATTTTCTCAAGTAGTTGGAAGCGAGATATAAATTTTTCTATCTGACTAAGAAAAAATAGAAAACTGTATGTAGGAGGACCTTCCCGTTACAATTAAAAACTCATTTTTCTGAGTACCAAACGAAAAAAAAAAATTTTTTTGAATCACTCTAATGTATATACATACATATATGCATAAGGTTGCCACATATCCAATTTTATTCATATATTTCACTCTCAATTATATATATTTTTATGTCTGCATATTTTTCATTGCTCTTCACATCATTTTTATATCTTATTCTCGCTATCCTTCCATCTGCTCTTTAGCGCGCGTTTATCTCTGACACTCATTTCTGTGGCATTTCATTTATTTTTATTTTCGTCTGCCTGCTTGTCTACCTGTGCACTTGTCTCTAAATTTAAATGCTTTTGGTGCTTGTTTGTTGGTCATTTAGTTGTTTTATATGGTGCTCCACAACAACAATAAAAAAAATAATAATAATATTAGAACAAAATATGCCTGTATTAGGCCACATTAAATTAACATTTTTGTTTTTGAAACCACACTTGTTGGCGTTTGTGTTCCAACCCACTGCAGTCCATTTTGTGTAACTGGAATCATTTAATATGCCACTCTGGTGAACTGGAGGCAGATGAAATGAATTATTGCTGGGGAATGCAGACTTTTTCTGGAATATATATAATAGAAATAATATTGTGGAGTGAAAAATATGCCATTAAGTACTTCAGAGTCTGAAACTATTAAACTTTTGGAACACTGGAGTATCTATCAGTCGGTCCGGGAAGCCGCTGATATACTACTACTAACGCGACAAGAAATAACATAAAGAAGATCAATAGATCAACGGGCGACAATTACGGTATTAATCTCACACCGTATTACGTCAGAGAGTGTACTTAGAAGCAGGCAAGCATTAGACATAGCGGCTATCGGAAAGCGGTTGCATATATACTGGGTTCCAAGCCATAAGGAATTTCGTGAAATATAATAGCTGATGAGATTGCCAACATTGCCATCCGTCTGGTTATCGAACCAGTGGAGATAATATGTAATCAAGGTGAGATAGAATGCCTTAGGGATATGCAGGTTCGCCAAAATCACATGCAAGAGAGCGAGCGCAAGTAAAGCACTCATGCATTTGACTCACACGGTCTCGAAAGAGCTGCAGGAGTTTTGCTAATAAACTTATTGGCATCTCACACGAGCCAGATAGGCATTAATACCGACGATACATGCGTAAAGTGTAGAAAAGTGGCATGAGAGACACGCTGGAACTCCTCCTACCTTTTGTCCAGCCTTATATAGAACTGGACTTAGATAACCAGCACCTTCACAGGGACTGCATGAATTATCAAAATTATAATTCAGGTGGCGGTTAGTTCGCAGAAATCGTTTAAGTGCTCTATGACGAATATTTCAGCTTAGCTTAAACTAAACCTATGGCATTACAAAGGATTAGTTTGACTACGTCGGCGTGAAAACCGGCTTAACCTAACCTAAGCTGAGGATGGAGTCATGTGTGGAAGTTCACTCAAATGAAGAAATATCTCTGAGCACCATTCATTTGCGAGTGACCAGAAATTATTATTTTACGTATGGCTAAATAAGCTCACGACTTCCGGTCTTCGACCAAGAATCCTCTGGGTAGTCAAGAAACATTCGTTTGAAACCGAGCTAAAGTGCAAAGACGAACCTTCCTTCCCCAGCGTTGTCGCACCTCCGATGAAAAGAAAACAAGGCCTCGGATCAGACAAACAAGGACTGAGGCGAGTAGGTCCTTGTGCCATATACTAAAGTTGTCATATAAAAGAAAAAAAATTGGGTCAGGAATTCGTGGTGAGAGAGGACTCCATCGCCGAGTCCTAGCATTTATTCCTATGGATGAACATCTAGCCACAATGTCTCAAAACGAAATTCTTCAACATATCACTGACGGAAGAGAAGAACGATGTGACCAAAGATGTCTTCTATGAGCGCATGGAGAGCACCTATTAGAGCTGCCCTCGCCACAATGTCAAAATCGTCCTTGGCGACATGCGCTCATAAGAACTCTGACTTCAATCCAATGAAGTACATAACAATTACATACATAACTTACGCTTCTGTGTAATTGTAATTTATTAATCCCCTCAGACGGCACTTAAGCATGACCATAAATGAAAGCTTTGCCTTAAACAATGCCTTGAGACTATGAACCTGTAAGCAACTACCAAAAGTATGCTTTTCGTGCTAGATGGCCGTGTAAAAAATACAAAATATGAAAACTAAACAGAGGATCTGGCATACACGCTTCACGTATCCACAAATAACTTTATGAAGCGAATTTTCAATTCATTTAAGCAGCTTTGAGTTGCCAGCAGTAATAACGCGCATATATGTAGCATACTTTGTGGCGCAGAAGCACATACATGGTAACTATAAAAATGTCATTTTTAGTTCCACATATATAAAAAATATTTTCTGAGTATGTTTGTGTGTGTGTGTCTGCTGCGCTAGCTAGAATTTATGCGCGTCGCCGATTTGATGCTCGCCTGTGGCTATTCGCCTGTAAATATGCTTTTATTTTTATCGATTTACCACACACCAGCGCACACATATACGAATACGCAGCCAGCACATACAGGTTTTTGAGTTAGCGCTTTTCTACTTCGCTGCTGTGCTTGCTACAATGCCTTTTTGCTGGGTGCGGGTGTAGTTGCGGTACGCAGAGTTGTGCTTAAGCTATAAGCAGCATAACGGATTGTTATGCCTGGAAGTATACAATTATGTTTTATTTTTATTTTTATTATTTAGTGCAGACGTGTAAAGTGAATATTTCCGGCACAGCTCCTAGTTTTTCATTGTTGTTTGTTGGGGTGGAGGAATTTATTTTTTCTTCTAAGCTAATTATTTTTGTTGTACTTTACGCGCTGCTGTAAGTAAATTTAATTGAAGCTTGTCTTTTAGTAATTTTTATGTACTTAACAGATATTTTTTATGTTTGCAGATCTTATAATGATACTTAATGTATATTTAAGGGCTATAGTCACGCTGGTGGCAAGGCTGCGTTTGAAATTTGTTTTTTTTTATAAAAGCGTTATTCATTATTTACCTTGAATATAAAATTCGAATACGACCGTAATTACATATTAATTTGTAATTAATTATAAAAGTGAGTGGCAAGGGGTGATAAACTGATTATAGTGACTTCAACCCGCCATCAAAAGATTTGTAGTAGGATTTGTCTTTTGCTTCAAAATAGGTCTCAGTTTCGGCGATCACCTCTTCATTCGACGAAAACTTCTTCCCAGTCAGCATTATTTTGAGGAATGGGAACAGGAAATAGACGTTGGGGCCGGATCTGGAGAACAAGGTAGATGCGGAAGCAATTCCAAGCCCAAGCCATATATTTTTGCCATCGTTTTCACTGACTTGTGACACGGTTTATTGTTTTTGGTGAAACAGCAGTTTCCCTTCCTTTAAATGCGGCCACTCTTAGGCTATTTTGTCCTTTAAACGATCCAATAAAGCTACGAATAGTAGCTGTTGATAAGCCTTCCTTCCTCAAAGTAGTCAATAAAAATTATTTCATGCGCATCCCAAATTTAGACACTCTAACTTTGCCAGCTGACTGTTACGTTTTCCATGAGTTTGGTTAATCATGAGTCTGACTATCGATTGTACTTCGGAATGAAGTGATGGAACCATGTTCTATCTATTGTCACTTATCGACGCAAAAGCTCGGGTTTATTATGCTCGAACATCTCCAAACGCTGCTCAGAATCGTCAACTCGTCGTTGCTTTTGATCAAAAGTGAGCTAGCGCGGCGGCCACTTTTCGCAGAGGTTTCTCATAACCAAATATTCGTGAATTGTATGATGTACACGTTCAGTTGATCTTTTTAAAGTATCTGCTAATTCAAAGAACGGTCGTCCAAAAGTATTTTGTGGATTTTTTTTATGTTTTTGTCATTAACAATCTATTTTGGGCTTCCAATGCATTCACCAGTTTCGATGCCCGAAACTCGTCATCAATCCAAGGTTTTGTGCCAACTGTATTTTTTTTATCAGCACGAAAAATTCCATTTTACCCATTTTTTCACAATAACAAAAGTTTCTTCACTCAAAGTGATATCATTCACATACTAATTATCCGACAGCTTCAAATTTATACAAGCGCCTTTTGAAGGTTAGTGCTAAATCAGAGATATATGGATTTAATTATAGGAGCGCCATCTATGTGCCAACTCGAAGTGGCGCACGAAAAAGCCTCGTGGAGCCGATGGTCAGTGGCAAAAAGTTTTGTATAAAAAATCAAGAAAGACACACGCAAACGAAAGAACGGTGAAGGAAGCGCATAAGAAAGAGAGACAGCAAGTCAGATCATAAAGCCAGCAGAAGGTAAATCTTAAAGAAGCAGAGATTATGATCAAAAGGATTTGCAGAACAAGAACTGGGGCCCTATCGTTACAACCGGAGAAGGGACAGTCTATAAAAGCCATCTTTTGCGAGGCACTCAAGACCACCCTTAAGGCCAACCTTAAACTAAAGGCTACTATAGAGATTAGAGATCACGACTCACTTACAACAAATTAGGAAGTAACGGGGCTGTAAAAGAAGCGCTACAGCACCCCATCGAAGACTTGGCAATATATACAACAGCAGCTTACACAGGAGTAAGGGCATGTAGAAAGCTCGATCAGGATAAAGTTGACGTACTGATGGGATAGGCACGCATTAAAATTGGCTTGGACTGAAGGCTGCGACTGAAAGAAAACTACAAAAGGTGCCTTCCTGCTTTGGGCCAGGACACTTAACCTGGGTCTGCAAAGGATTCGATAGGAGAAGAAAAGGTGCTTGCATAAAATGCGCCCAACTAAGACACAAATTGAAAGAGTGTATAAAGCGAAGAGGCTAAACACGAATAAGTCGACCCTATCCCTGACTCTGCAAAATATACGGTACATAGGAACTACTAAAACAAATAAATATTTTTCAGGCCAATAAGCACAGATGCAAAGCTGCTGACGCTAGAAGATAGTAACTCTATCGCCGCTAGTGAAAGGGAACGACAACAGTCTCGTTTGGACCTGGATGCGACCTTTTCACAGTAACTAGCTTTAGACATTCTTTGAATGTGTGCGTTGGCAACGAAACAATTTAATCAACGTTTGGCTGAAGAGTGAAGAAAATTAGGAGATTATCAAGAAATTCGCAGCAATTTTGCGGGACCTGAACGCAGGTGCGTAGATGTAAATATCTCAATGAGAAAAATGGAACGCTCCTCAAGTAATGCAAATGAAGTTCCAGAAATTTTATAAAAAAAAACGAAATAATTGTCAAAAAAATTTTGAACTAATAGTTATAAAATTCTACAACACATCTAGAATATTGTCCTTTTGTATTTTCAAGTTGATCCGAGTAATAGTTTCGGAGATACAGCATTGAGAACTTGTGAGTTCGAGGCAAGCTAGGCTAAGTGCGCCGTCTTAAACGTGCTTTCCTCGAAACTGTGTTTTTTGAAGTCTGTTGGCGAGATTTCTTGGCAACTACTGAACCGATCTTCATGAAATTTGACACAGGTTTTTGAGACACAATTCTTCGAAACTTAGATGAAGGATTGTTTAACGATTACATCTATTTGAAAAAAAAAACAGTCGCGAAATTTTCATTGAATTTTTTCGTAAAAAATTGCCAAAAATCCAATTTTCACTTATTTTTACCTTTGTCCTAGTTCTAAGTTAAAGTTTTAACTAAAACACGTATTTTTTCACTTTAGATGATCATGTAAGGAGTTATCCTTCCAACGTGGGCGCATCTTTTTTCCGAAAGGTCACTGGAGATGGTGTCGCAATGGTCGAGTTTAAAATACTTTTTTCTAAAATTTTCAGAATTTTTTTGTTATTATTGTATGTTTGTAACAATAAAAAATTCTAGTAAAATATTTCATTTTATATGAAGATAAAATAGTTGAAAAAGGCTATTTTTTACCGAGGTAACGTATGCAAAATTTGAAATTCAAACTTTATATTTATTTACAATTCATAGCTTACTTATTGCAATATGTTTTGTCTAATTCATTTAAATTAGTGCAAGCCTAATGTTTTCTATATACATAGGACACGTATTTTCCATATATTTTACATGTAAAACAGCGACGAGATGTGAAAGTAATGAGTAGCATTAGCATCAAATACTCTCGTTCTAAACACAAATGGCGCTTAAAAGACCAGGTTGAAAAATTCAAACAAATGTAACATTGTACGGCATTACGCCCAGAAATGCAGAAAAAAATGCGCTGAAAATGTACTCAAAATTGAAGCAAAAGTTAATAAAAATTAAAGCTGAAAAAGATTGCACAAAAAGACATCAACGCTAAATGACAATGTCAGTAATTACCGTTAACAAGTGAACGAGTACATTTTTGTTGCAACAAATGCGCTGAACGTGACTAGCGCCATGGGCACGTATCTATAAACGTGTGTAGGTGTACAATGGTGAGACCCAGGAATGCGCATATATTCGGGAAACGCTTTAAAATACAGTACGAGTACGAAGTGACAGCATAACAGCTGCATTAGAGCGTATTATTTTAGAAATACCTCACTGAGTAGTGCTTTGAACGAGTACTTCTTTTCTCCGTTTTGTGCTCTAAGCACAAGTAAGTAAAATATACGAATTCTCAGGAAGTATACAAATTACCGTTAAAATAATTCCATTGTAAAATAAATTTTTGTTTAATTTGAAAATAGTTTAGCGAAGACGATTTATGGTAGCAAAAGCTTTAGTTTGCTTATGGCTTTCACCATTTTTTTTACTTTCTATGGACCTAGTTTTTCGCTTTATAACAAATTGCTGCAAAATCAGCGCCAAAATGTAGGCAATCTTTTTAGTTCACTTTCTATGGCCTGCAATAGTAAATGACGGAAAGAAAACTTTGAAATCTAAATGTCTTAAAAATTTATTGATATGAGCAGAAGAAACCACTAATGTCGAAACGTCACAATAAAATTCGACTAGCATTTGAAAAGGCCAACAGACCAAACGATTGCAGAGGAACGTGCTTTGGATCGACGAAAGGACGATAAATAGGATGGGTCCAAACGGAAAAACATTTTTGCGTCGGTCACAAGCTCAATCCCTTAATCCTAGGGATACCAAAAAACCCACTAAACACGGCGATAGAATTATCATGGTTTTCATGGCAAGGCGTCGGACCTATTGTTCGACTAAATGGTAAAATGGATACCGTTCAATATTTGCATATACTGAAAAATAAAATGAAGCCATTTTTTTTAATTCATGCCCACAAACGGGACATTTATGTAAGATAATGATCCGAAGCACACCTCAAAGGTAGTAAAGCAATGCCTCGCCAATGGAAAAAGTAGAATACTGGATGGCCTGCGCAAAGCTCAGATCTGAATCCAATAGAAAATTTATAGAATGATGTCAAGACCAAAGTAGCAAACAAAAAATTCAAAAATTTTGTTGATTTATTGGCAGGAATTGAGAAGGCTTGGTATTCAATCAGAAATGATTGATGTCAAAAACTGGTGGATAGCATGCAGCGATGTTGTGAAGAGGTGATTAAAAATGGTAAAAATAGTACTAAATACTAACGAAGTGGGCAATCTTTTACTATTTTTTAATCATTTCTATTCCTTTTCAGATTGTGCTGTTTATGTATCCCAGCCACCACATAGGATGTTGATGTTTTCGTCTTTTTTTTAACGATAAACGACAATACCTCTCGCTGCCTACTCCTTCTTCCTAGCGGAGCAGCTACTTGATGGTACGAGGATTCACCGCAACGAAGGGATTAGATCCTACCATGTAAATAAATGCTCCGGAGCGGGTGAGTTCATCAGGTATTTCATTCTCGGATATACCTTTGTGAGCGGGCACCCAGTTAATTGGCACTAGGTTACGTGCCGATAGACTGCGACTCCTGCAACAATTCCCTCCGACGTATTCGAACCGTCGGTGTAGCTTACCTTTGCCAAACCCTTCTGCTGTAGTTTGAAATGATTTTGATAATTTCATCGATTACTAGGTGAAGGGGTGTGAGCTTAAGTATGACTTCAAGTGTTGCCACCGGCCATGTGCGCATGACACCCGACATGGAGATGAATGCAAGACCCTGCAGCTTCGGTAGTTAAAGCCATACCGAAGTCTGCGATGCTTTTGAGGCTCTGTTCCTACGATAGTCGGGTCTACGTAACCGGAATGGATCCGGACTTTTTATCCGGTCAAGGAGTATCAACTTGGCAGAATTTTGCTTTAAATTGTTTGAAAATAGTAAGGGATTTTTCGAGCCTTAAGAAGATGTTGCTCAAGTTGCTTTTAAACACTACAATCATTTTCTCTCTGCGCTTTTATTTTTTCTTTTATGTCTTCAGTGGAACATTTTTTTTGCCACATCTTATGAAAGTCATCCAACAACATTCTTAAGTTATTACCATTTAAAATTTATAGTTGGGCTAGAGCTGTTCAATGGAGTTGAAGAAGAGACAAAAGGAATAACAAAACTCAGGAGTCCGTCAATACTGCCAACAGCGGTGCCTACCTTCTGCGTGTGATAACATCCACAAACTGGGCGGCTTGGATGACAGTGAGCTGGCTTAAAGCAGACACTTGCCTTTTTATATTTAAATGCCGCCACATAAAGTCGACATAAGTCATTATTAATTTGTGGCGTTGGTGTAGACATATTGTTTACTTTATGTTGGCGTTTTAAAGTTCGGAAAGATAATTATGCGCGGCTGTCGAAGATGTAAGTTGATGAGCAGCGTATCTAAAGTGGTGGCTGTTTTTTGGTACAAAAGTGTGTGTTTAAATATCCAAGACTAGTATAAAGGAAAACTGCCGAGAGCCGCTTATATTTGAGTTAGTTTTTGACTCAACAAAGAGTTTAAAATACCAAGAACCACATACAAGTATTTTTAATTCGGAAGTTCAATTGATTTGGATGTTGCCATTGGTTTCGTATTACTTTTAGTTTAGTTTTTATTGCCAGTTTGTTCAGTTGTCTTGGGTTGATTTGAATCTCACTGAGAGATACATCTTCCATATACCAAAAACTCTGTGCAAGGGCTCATTATAACCTATAAGGTATTAGTCACTGGGTCCAAGTATTTCCAATTCAATTGCTTTTACCTTACTTTTAACATCAAAAGCGCTGTAATAGTCAGTTACAACCGTAGAAATAGCTTATAATGTGATAAAACTTCAGTGCGAAACCGATCAGTTTCGCTTTTATAGCTCGAGAAATGCTACAGTTATCTGTTCTGTATTATGAAGTCCCATAATCCTTATCCAAACTAGATCTCGTGACTCAGAACTATTTTCCGATTTCTCTATGTTTATATTTTTTATCTTCTTCTATCCATTTAATGAGACCCTATCACGCCTTCGGTTTGGATAAAATATCCCTTAATTTTTTCTGCCTCAGTGGGTTATAGGGGATTACTGAATCACTTTAAATGACTGGACTAGGATCTAGGACTACATCATTTGATGAAAAAGTCACTTCGAAGTACTAAGTCAAATTACTGGTCCTTTATGATCCAATTATGAATATTTCAAACTGGTAAAATATTTTTTGAATGTGTTTAGGCTAGAGTAACATGGTGTATACTTTAAAGGTAATGTTGGAGATCTCCTTGTGTTATAAGTACGCTGTTATACCGTCAACCTGTTCTTATTCGGTTCTCTGACTTAACTGCCTGGTTAGTATATCCACGAAGATATATATATGTATATATAAATTATTCGCAACTCAGTTAAGCACATACGCCTTCAACTTATAAAGCTAATCTGTGTATGCTGCGTCTTCATCTTATACTCACCTCTTTTTTAAATCTCATTTGCAGTCTGAACTTTGCTTTATCCTTCATTTATCAGCCACAAATTCTCTGTGTTTACCCAAGACTTCAAATGACTTTGCATTTACTTAAACAAACAATGGCATACATATAATGCAGCTACCGTTATTCTAAGACTTCAATTAACTTTTGCTTGACTTTGTATTAAATCATCGAGTCGCAGTTGCGTATTTCGCGGTGTGGATAAGCTATCTTATAATTGCTTACATCGAATGCTGTGGGTTTTATAATGTATATTGTTGATTTTGTTTAATTTTCGGAGAAATTTCTCCCCTGGGTTGACTCGAGACGCGCATTCCTTTCGAATCTTCTAGATGAACGTCAAGGGCTTCAGACCCATCAGACTCACCTTTTCCTTACTGAAAACGTTGGAAAGATTTACTGACTTGCACATACGAAATGGTATCCCAACAAATCGGCAATGAAGGGCACAGCATGCCAATTGCAAAGGTCGGTGAATGGATACTGCTTTGCACACTCTATATGATATGATGATATCCTGGCACGAGTGGACCATAAGGAATAGAGTATTAGCAGTGGGGACCTTTCTCAATATCGAAGGGCCTTTTAACAACATTTCTCCGGAAATACTCACTAGAGCTTTTAATAAGTTTGGCAATGAATTGAACCTTAAGCATCTCTTCTTCAAACTCCTGTAGCGATCTTGACGGAGAAGTTCTGTCACCGGCCCTCTGGATCATGGTTATCAATGATATTCTGGATTAACTAAGTATCGTAAGAACTATTTCTTCATAAATCATAGAAAGACCGAACTGGTTTATATATTAGGAAGTACAAAATACCGACGGCGCACCTTCTGGCATCGGTTGCCATGTACTGCAGGAGAGGGAATGGCAACCGATGGGACTCTCACTAAAGTTTCTTATGCATCAGTCCCTGGATGTCTCTTCTCTGCTCACATTCCCTCGATGGAGGCATGGGAAGGAAGCCCCCTCTGGAGGAGAGAGGCAATGAGTCTTTTTACGGATCAATCAAAGCATGGAGGGTTAATGAAAGAATATTATGTCGGCAACTTTCCATCAGCTCCAATTTTAGGCTTTCTGACCACTTTAGCGTTTTCCAAGCGGGAGTGGCTGCCATAAAAGCAGTAGATCTACAGTGGTGACTATCAACTCTATAAGATCAGTGAAAGGATGTTTAGACTACTTATCTTTTGCATCGACTTTTTGATTAGACTGGTTTTTATGTATGGCCGCAATGGTATTGAAGGACACTGTAAGACTGTTAATCTCAAATCAAATCATCTAGCAGCAGATGCGCAATCGCAAGGTTTATTAAAGTAGAGAACTTGGGTTTTGATTGGCATAGCTGAGCAGAACAGTCTAATAGTGTTCACTTTGCGTCGCCGAGGATTCAGCCATCTAACCTATACTAATCACATTAAAGCAAAAAATTTGATTAGCTTAGTTACAAATAAAATTGTGTTACGCATACGCTGTGGTACACTTGGAAATTTATCAGTATACTTCAGTGATGAAAAAGCAAAAATGTATGCTGTTATTAAGGTAATAGATATATATAAAGGAAATTTATTATATGTAGAGATTTATATACATATATACACACACACACACACATGCTTCCAAGTGCACCACGGCGTATGCGTAACTAAATTTTACTTGTAATTATGCTTACAAAATTTATGCTTAAATGTGAGATAAACAGTCTGTATGCCTAATTAATTACAAAAGTTTAATTACAAACATGTTTTGTCAGTTATTGTTTGAGTTACGCGCCTAAAAACCATATGCATGGTTTGCGTGCCTCACATATTAAATGTACAGCTCTTGCTGAAATGCTTAGTAATGCTGACACGGCACATAAATATAACTGAATCACATTATATACAGCCGAAGTGAGGTGTATAGTAAGCCGATGAAGCTTAAGACTATTATGCTTGTATGGCGAAGTGAGTTAAATAGTTAGAATTAATGTTGAATATGGGGAAAGAAATGTACAGGGTGCTAGAGCTTGTCTAGATTGGAAATTTTTTGAAAGTGTAAGTTAAATATAGCAACAATTTGTTTACATACATATTTTATGTTTTTTTGGTATTTATATAATTCAATTTTTTTTTTTTAATTTTTTTAAAATAATACCTACATCCATCGATAGCCCACTTGATAACCACTGAAAATAAACAGAATTGAGAAAAAAATATTTTTGTCAATTAAGATTTTGAAATTTCATCCAAACAGTTGCCAAACTACCAACCTTAGCTATACCACAAGCCGTTAGAAATGCTGAACGAAAATGTTGATGAGTTTACTTTTCCGAAAATAAAACTACGTGTCTGAATAATACATTACACTTCAATATAATGATGATGCCGAGCCCAAAATTGCCAACACAAAAATTACCAAGTCACCTTTATTTAGAGTTTTCCGAAGTTTTTTTGATTACTGTGCGTAATATTTTTTTTTCTGCGGAATGGAAAGCCTAGTCAACGTTTTCCAAGGCCTCTACCATATTATAGCTTTATTTATGGTATTATCAAAAGAGTAATTAAGCTAAGTAATGGTATTATAATCACAGAATTTTTGAGTTATCGTTATTTTAATCAGTGAAAAATTACTTTTTTGTCCACTAAAAACCAACAAATTGCTAATATTTTTATCTATCCTGTTGTTTTAATTAGCCATTATATTCTAATTACATTATTAGCCGTTTTTTGGTTTCCTTTATTCCGAACACTTTACTAAAAATACCCAAAAGTGAGGACATTCTAAATTAGTAATTAATTGAAGTAATGGTATTGTAATTTTAACCACTGACAAATTGCTTTTTGTTTAAGAAATGTGGAAATCTGTATAAACTGGCAATAATCGTAATAATTCTTGCTGCTCTAATTTGTAATTATATTAAAATTACATTATTGGTAAGTTTTTAAATTTTCATTAATTTGAACATTAATAACTTTCTGTTTTGCTAAATAAATTTCTTAAAATAAATAAATAAATTAAGGTGAAAATATTTAATTAAATTAACTCTATTCTTAATAAGTAATTCATTGAAGTAATGGTATTATAGTTTCAATATAAATCATAATTTTCAAGTTTTCGTTTTTTGTATTTATAGTAAACTACATTCCTGCTGATTAGATTAGTAAAAATACATTAAAATTTCTTTAATAACTCACAACACTCTAAATAAGTAATTAATCAATATTTAATATTAGTAATTAAATAAAGTAATGCCGCTACAATAATAATATTAGCCAATTTTCAATATTTAATCACTCATTTACTTCTCCAATGATCAATAAATGAGCAAAACTAAATCAATTGCAATTATTTGTAACAACAACCTTGCCATATCGCTAGAATAAAGAAACTCCCAAAAATTTTTACGTTTTAATTAAATTGCCATTCTCAAAGCAATTTATTACTCCCATCCACGGCTGTTATTACTGCCCCTTTTTGTACATATATACATAATATTTGTATGTGTTTGCTTGCATAAGCCCTCATGTTATCTCACTCTCAAATTCACCGCGTCATTGATTGTTTACTCCACCGCATCTTTATCAGCTGTGTGTGTGCTTGTAAAAATTAATAACGCAATTATTGATGAGCTTCGCATGCCTTTAACCGTTAGCTAGCATATGGTCTTATTGAAAGTGACAATGTAACTGCTCTCCTCTCTTTGCCACAGCACAAGTTGTGGCAGCTTTTGTCATGAATTTATGCGCTCTTTATCATTTAATTGTTCAATGATGGCTACTTTGTTCCCGCTAGTCTAGTTGGCAAGCCGCTTGGCAAATATGCGTGACCCGTGTGAACATCTCGGATACTATGGGCGTTAAATAGCCTGTCACCAAAGTGTCAAATGTATTTATGAATTTGGTCACAAGTGGCTTCTTGAGGAGAGATAAATTTACTTACAAGCGTTTAGATAAGTACGTATGACAGCAGCAAAAGTCTACATGACATAACTCATTGAAAACCCGGCCAGTCGAGGGTGCTTTTTGAGGGGCGCTTAGGGTGACGAGTAGCAATGTACAAACAAAATATTTGTAGTAAGAATTCATCTTTCATTTTTTAATAATTATCCATATCTGTGCATGTTCTAAACTTTACTAGCAGAATATTGTTTCAAAAATTAAATTAAAAAAAAAACAAGAATATTTTGAATTTATCTTTGAAAATATAGCAATATAAAATAAGGTACCTACGATTCACCTGCCACTGTTAGTTACAACAAACTAATTTCAAAAATTTTTATTTTCGTTCATTGTAAGAGATGGTGGGGATACATAAATACTATACACTAAGGTGGTGAAACCTATCTATAGTATAACCCTATTTGATTATACTAGTTGTATGTTTGATTGCGTCACATTCCTAAGTTCGGTAAATTGAATATTGTTTTAGAAGAAAATAAATTTTATTTCCTTGATTGACTCCTCCATAACTTTGAAATAATGGGTTATCCAAAAAAAGTTTCTTTTTTCAATAGGCCTATTTTTTAACAGATCGTGATCGTGAGTCGCGCTAAGCTGTCATGATATTTTTGTTCAGTATTCTTCGACATTTCTTCATGGCAAAACTTAAAGCAGCCGTAGCTGAAAGTGTGCATAAAGACCGTGGAGAGTCGATTCAACGCCGCTCACAGCATATGGGACTGACGAATGGAACGACCTGACACATTTAACGTCGAGATCTTAAATTGAAAGCGTACAAAATATAGCTTGTGTAAAACTGAAGCAACTCGACCTTCCCAAGCGACATCGCTTCGCTCTATTTGAACTTGAAAAGTTTCAAGAAGAACGAACCTTTTCCCATTTTTGGCTCAATGGGTATGTAAACAAGCTAATGGCCACATTTGGGACGAAGAGCTACCTGGAGAGATTCAAAAGCTGCCTACTTATCCAGAAAAAGCAACGGTTTGGTGTGGTTTGTGGGCCGATGGATTATTCGGTCTACATTTATTCAATCGGTGAAAATGTAACCATAAATGATGACTGTTATCGCGTAATGATAACCGAATATTTGATGCCTGAAATTGAAGCTCGCGATTTCGGTGACATTTGGTGTCAGCAAGACGGCGCCACTTCTCACACATTGCATCAAACAATGGATTTATTGAGAGAACACTTCGGTGAGCAGATAATTTCACGTTTATGACGGGTCGATTGGCCACCAATATCGTTTGATATCACACCATTAGACTCTTTGCTGTAGGGATGGTTAAGTCTAAAGTCTATGCGGTCAATACCACTTGATTCAAGCCTTAGAGCAAGACATCACGCTTGTCATTCGCCAGACAAAATTAGACACACTGAATGGACCATCTGAGACGCAGCCACAGCCAACATTTTAAAGAAATAATCTTCAAAAAAGAAACGTTCTTTCGAGTGATACATCAAGCTTAGAGTTTCGGTGTTTTTCCTAAAAAAGTAGGGAACCTCGAAATGAATCATTATGTATAACTATGAGTGCCTAATAAAAAAATATGCAAAAATACTCTATCGTCAGCAATTAAAAATGAAATGCTGTCCTTTCATAGCTGAATTCAATTAAAATTAGAAAATCTGTTCATTTTTTGAGTTGGTCCCATATTTCCTAGATCCTATGTTCTGGCTCATACTTGTAGTATAAAAAGTATATTATTTATAAATTTAAGATTTGATGTAAAATCCTTTCAACGAAGTTCCAAGATTTATAAGGAGGCTTTTCCACTTTATACAAAAAGACTAAGAGAAATGTATTTTCTATCTTATTTATTTAAACAAAATCCTGTAACTCAGGAAATTACTAAAAATAACCTTAAAATTATCCGAAACTTCGATGAAGCGTTTGAAACGGCAGAACAAAATAGTTACAAGCTGCGTGGATCTGGCCTTTTGTCGAGTCTCAGCACAAATTTCTTGAAATTTCATCAAGGTATGTGTTCTTCTGCATTTTCCTAACCTATATTTATTCTCATATCTATACTTCAAAGGTAATATTGCAGCAACGTTTACACGCGCCAAATATTCACAGCTTTGCCTTGCCACATTGATCTTAATTGGGCTAATAGAACCCTTCCGACGAAATGATTATAACAACATGCTAAATTTAATAAATTTCCGACTTAATGGCATTAAATTCTAATTTAAAGACGTGCAGCGCAGAAAATAAATGGAATTTTCGTTGGCAACTCACAAAAAATAGTTAGCAACCAAACGCATAAGCGAAGGCGCAAAAGCGAAAACAACAACACTAAACAACAAAATAGACAGTCAAAACAGGGATTAACGGTAATGATAACGCGTAGGACTAGCGCTTAAATGACGCTCCTCAGCAACACAAGGTTAAACTCGGGCAGCCACACATATACATACATATATTCACATAGTAGGAGTGGTAGTGGAAAAGGACAAAGCAAACCCACGCTGCCACTTCAAAATTAATTAAAAACTAAAATCCTTTACAGACAGCAGCAGCTAACAACCACACAAATACTGTAGCTATTTCTATATGCTTTAGTGTTTGTGTATTCGTGTATTGCAGCACACCGAAGTGCGTGAGTACAGTTGTTGCCTGTCCACAAGTGTCGTTGACAAGGTCCACTTAAGTGGCATTGGACCTGCCAAATGTGACGAAAAAGGGATTAAAGATGCACGCGCGCATTGTTGCTGCAAATTGTATAACGGAAATTTAATTTTGTTGCCTAGTTTTAATTCACCATATTTGTATTTGCGCTACGTAGCAACTGGAAATTGTTGTTGTATTGCTTTGTACCCGGTGACTGATTGATTGACTGTTTGCTTGCGTGAGTGTGCATTGTGCGTGTGTGGAATTGTCAGGACGCCTACGCGCATTCAAAACCTTTCGCATTTGATTGAGTAGAGTTTTGAGCATGTGGGTGAACGAATATTGAAATTTATGCCCACGAAGCGCAATTGTTCAAATTTTTAGTTGAAATTATTTAGGAGACAATTCACATACAAAATATTATTTCCTCGAATCAGCGAAGGTCTTTCAATAGTACAAAGTGCAAGTTAGATGTTTTTAAGATTCTAAAGAAGCCTTTATTGGCGCTATGTAGAAACTTTTTACTGATCCTTACCGGCTACCTAACAAATCCGTTCTTATAAAATGTGTTGGTCGATGTGTTGGGCACACAAATTTTGGTCACAATTTCTTAGTAATGATAAAGAGCTTCAGAGATTTGTATGATATATAGGGTAGTCAAAAAAGTCTTTTCGTATTTATAATCAAACTTCAACTTAATTTTTTCATATTTATAATGAACTTAATTAACCAAGTGTGTACCATTTTGGTCGATCATTGTTTGCCATTTTTTCCGCTAGAGATATTTTTGCATCAGTGTAAAACTTTTTTGGTTTCTCGGCGAAAAACTGCGACAAGTAATTTTCACAGGCTTCTCTTGAAACCAGCTCTCTATTAAGGAAGTTCTGCATTGGCAGAAGCAGATGGTATTCCAATGATGCAAGGTCAGGGCTATATGGTGGATGCAGCAAAACTTCCCAGCCAAGATCTCCCAGTTGTTGCCGAGTCATCAAAGATGTGTGTGGTCTAGCGTTGCCCTGATGGAAGACTAAGCCCTTTCTGTTGATCAGTTCTGGCCGTGTTTTTCGATTTATTGCTTAAATCTCATCAGTTGTTGACAGCAAAATGTAGAATCAATTATTCGAGGAGGCTGGAATAGCTCATAGTTTGTAATTCCTTTCCAATTCCACCAAATACGCAGCATAGCCTTTCGAGGCGTCAATTCTCGCTTTACGACCATTTATTAAGCTTCATCATGCTTGGACCAGGAACTTTTTCACACATTTTTGTCGTATTTGATCCACTTTTCGTCTCCTGTTTCCACTCGCTTCAGAAATGGTTCGATTTCATTTCGTGTCAGAAAAGAATTGCAGTTGTTAATTCGGTCCTTTAAATTTTTCACAGACAATTCATGTGGTACCCAAACATCGAATTTATTTTTGTAGCCAGCCTTTTTTTAATGTTACTAAAACGTTTGATGATGATTGTTAAGTTTCATATCGATGTCATGGCTGCTTATGTCACGGTCCTGGTCAATCTTTTCCATAATTTCATCAACGTTTTCAACATAAGGTCGTCCAGAGCAAGCTTCATCTTTCACATTGAAATTTCTAGAATGGAAACGAGCAAAACATTGTTGTGCTCGTCTGCAAAAACTTCATGAATTTCATTGGTTGCTTGAGTGGCATTCTTCCCTTTTTATATAAAAATTTCAAAATATAGCAAATTTCTTCATTAATTTCACGCATTTTTGAATAGCTGTAACTCGTTTTCAACTTCGGCGAGTTAAATTTTTTGGTTAAATAAAGCTTAGAAATCTCACCTTTCTAACACTATATGGCAATGTGATTGGTATCTCTGGAGGTATGCGACAGCAACAACATCTATTGAATATAAAATTATCGAACCTAAGGGTGATTTTATATCGCATTATCGGCCGATATGTTAATTATCTTAATAAATTTGGGAGAACCTGCTTTTCTTATAATGATATACTATATATTTGTGCTTAGAATGAGTAAAATCGTATTAAAACTTGCCTTAGACCCCATATAACTAACAGGTCTTATATATCTAAAGAATTAGCCTGGCTTTAAGTCTTGCAATTTGTAAGAGTATGAAATGTTCAGTTACACTCGTGCTTAACTCTTCCTTCTTTACTTTCTTAGTTCTTTCTTTCTTGTTTTATCTAAAATTTATCAGCGCCTGAAGTAGTTTCCGGAGCTTTGATTCTAGCGAAATGCAAGAGTGTAAAAAATATGGTTTCACTCGTACTTAGTCTTTTCTTCCTTCCTTTCTTTGCACTTTCTTACTTCTTTCATTTTCATTTTGAAACAAATTTTAAAATCAAGTGGTCCTCAGCAGCTGGTGTTATTGTGGCACATTGCGCAACAATTTAGACGCACACACATATAGATGGAAAAGGTGCAAGTGAGTTATGTGATTGGTGCAAACAGATTTTGGCAAACAACTTTCAAATCCACAAGCAAAGCAATCGTTCAAGTGAAGGTGGGTGTTTGATAGTGTTTGAATATGTATAGATTTACGGAGAAAGCACAAACACACATATACTTTTATATAATATATAGTGCACATCACTTGCGTCCATGCAATTGCCCTTCCCTTGGTGCATTTTGCGATTGCCAAGGCGAACACTTTTTCTTTAAAACTTTTTATAACCACTGTAGGGTGAAGTTCGGAGATGCATGCAAGCGTACTGTCTCATTGCGTTGCTTGCGGATCTTGTCTATATGTGTGTTTCTGACACTTCTCCAGTCATATTTTAATGCCCTGCTTTTATACTTTAAAATTCTGCACGCGAAGAAGAAGTCTTAATGCGGCGGTGAACGCATTCGAGAGATAAAAAGCTTAGCAAAATGGTATCGTGGTGTGTACTGCACAGCAAGCAATGTCAAAATTGAAGTCAATATCAGCTCTGGCTTCTGTCGCCTTTCTTTGTATGATATTTTTCCTTTTGAATTTGCAAGCTTTTGTTGTTGCATTCATTTCTTGACTACAATTGTAAACGTTTGCATCACTGTCACACTGTTCCAATTATATAGAAATCTGCAATGGATGTGATAGGACCCTAGAGAGCTTCGAAACGTTTTTAGTGATTGCATATTCAGGAATAAGCGATCAGATGCCTTGTAACAACAGAATTCAGCATGCAAAAATTTTTTAGTTGGCGACTCTCAACACCCACTAACTCGAGCTCAAGGCCTTTTGATCCGCCACCATTCCACAAAAATATTTGTGGATGTTTTACAATCTAATACATTTTAGATTTTAGAAAGCTATATGAAAGTTATTGGTATGAATAAGAGACAATGTGAATACCCTGTTCACTAACTACATCTCAGAGCTCTGCAGTACTGGCTAGCAAAACCGTATATCATAAAACACTGCATACCTGAAGTAGAAAAAAATTCCAATGCCAACGGTAGACGATTTATTAAAAAAAACAATATCTGAACTTGTGGAACGCCACCTGTTTTGACTTACTGCAGAAGTTCACCCTTAAGCGGAAAATTTATGGGCCTTAATCGTTTACGTTTTCAAAAAGAAATCCGCTTTAAAGAATAAATATATCTGAACTTGCGGAACACACATCTGCTATGTCCAGCTATCAGTAGGCGATATGAACTTACTAAACTAAAGAGAAATTTATGAACTTATGGAAGATATATTGCAAACCCTTCAGAAAAAATATATATATCTGAACTTGTGGATCAGATTTCAATATCTGCTTTGTCTAGCTATAGAGATCTGTGAGTAACAGGAACTTACTAAACTAAAGAGAGACATCTGAACTTATGGAACACATATTGCGTTTTACCGCAGTACGCCGCCCAAGAGAGAGCTCTGCTTTGGGTTCTATGTAAAGTAAATAATTGCTACGACTGAGGAAGAACTGTTCCATTTAGAAGTCATTTTGGGCAAGGGTGGTCATCTGAAGAACGAAGTCACTTCTCTTTCTAAGCAAAACTTGGCTAAGAAACTATCTTTAACTGATAATGAGTGATCTCCAAGAAGATCCATCCGCTTAGAAAGCGGACTATTTCGTTATGATTAAATGAGTTTAGTTTTTGTTGTTGTAACGGGTTCCTAATCACCGTTAGGATGGTAAGGATTAGCCACGTTTTCGCCGATGTCACTCAACGTTAGGCTTAAGAAACGTGCTGTTTCGACAGGGTTGGGTTGTCAGAAGAGTGGGATTAGTGAGGCGTGCAAAGAGGTAGACAGTGCTAAGCGGAGTCTCATTGCACGCTGGACATGTGTTTGATATGTCAGGGTCTATTCTGAATAAATAGGAGTATAGCCTGCTACAGTATCCAGAATGAAGTCGATGAAGGTGTCGATGGCTCCACTGTGAATGCCAGTCAGGGCTTGTCGGAAGTTAGTTGTGCCCGAAGTCTGGTCGGCATATTATTTGATGTCGTCGACCTAGTTTAAGAATGATCTCTTGATGCTCCAAGGAGGTTTTTGTTAAACTATATAAACAGAAGCACAAATGGAGTTTAACCATTAAAAGATAAAAGTTAACAGCTTTTTCTTAAACGTCATACTTCCTTAATTGGAGATTGATCTCAGTTTTATCATTAACAGTGATAGGCCTCTTTTTGGCTCCTTCTGGGATGCTTTCACAGAAGTCATCCCCGCACTCACCTGCTTGGGAGTTTCTTAAATGGAAGCATGCGGGCCTCACAATGTAGGTGTTCGATAAGAGACATCAAGAGACATCCTGTCGTAGCCCGGATTACAGTATTTGACAAGTTTGAAGCTTCCTCGTCCATCCCAGCCGCTCGAAGTGCCTCATCTTGGGTCTTTTTGACGGTCATTAACGTCACAAATTCCCTTTTTATCCCCACTTATTGCGTTATGTGGCTTGCCACGACCTAAGCTTATATAATTCGCGGACAAAACTGTCAACATTTAAATGCAATTAAAAAGCAATTTCAGGAACTGTAAGAACACACCGAAATCCGGACATTGAAGTTGCTTGGAAAAAGTCAAAAGTGTGTCATATTTGCCAGCGTTAAGCCGACGCCTTTGGACAGCCACATAGAAAATTGCTTTTGTGGTTTGGCGTGAGTGAAAGCATAAACGAGAAACCAAAAAACAAAAACAACAATTGCAATAAATAACCAAATTCACGTGACAAATACAGGCGCACAAACATCTACCAGCGGCCATAGCTGAGCCACAGAGGTGAGCGACAGAGTTGCAGTAGTGTGCGTGCATGAGCTTTGGTTTATGTGAATGTATGTGTATCCATTTGTGCATATGAGTTGACTTGGCACCCAGAGCTTTGCTGGCAGGTGCATACTCTCGGCAATGTTGTTGTGGTTGACGGCTTCAATGCGCTAAAGTGTTGCTGCAACAATAACAATGGTGATAAGCACGGCAACACCGACATCAACTGTAATAATCAACTGCCAACTGCAGGCGCACCGCATGCGGTAATTAAGTTGCATGTTGGTTGATTGTTTCTACCCTGTAGTAGAATTGCTTGAAGCGTGTGAATTGCCCGTTTGTAACGGTGCGATTGTGTGTGTAAGCATAGGGAAAGTTTCACTGAGAGTAATTTAATTTTATTAACGGATTTGAGAATTCTTTAGTTCAGTAGAAAATGAACTGAATATGAAGTTACTGCGTCAATTTGAAATAAGGTTCTTTGGGTGTGGGGTTGTGCTGGCTTTCTGTCGCGTGTCGAGTTTTTCTAAAACTCTTTCTATGTTTACTAATATCCGCAATTTCTAAACCGTTGGTAGAGAGTATTGAAGTGTTTAACTGTAGTCGGGCAAGCTCACGGTAGTCTAAATGTCACGAGTCGCTGTATTTTGTATTGAAATTGCTGTCGTTTTTTTAGTACTTTACTTAATACCAAAATTCGCCTTGATCCCATCCATACCTTTTGAGTTGTATGCTTCTCTTAGTCAACATTCCTCAGTTTTATTTGGCACTCGTCCGTTTCTCCCATAGAGGATGCTAATTTCTCGGTAAAAAGAGTGTTCTTAGTTTAGCAGCTTTAAACTGGTTTTAAGTAGTCCATCCATAATATTACTCTCAAATTTCTTCAGCCATTGGATATTTTCTTGTAAATCTATCTTGATAGTTTCTGGTTTTGTAACCTTTCAGTTTCATGAACCTCCGAGCATGCTCTGCATTCCACTGAATGAGGTTAACCGAATGACCTACTGAGAGTCGAGTTATTGCCTGCTTGCATAATCTAACGACTTAAAATTAGCCTACGGATAACCCTAGTTGCCACCTGGCTGTTCAATAGAAGGTTTATGGACGTGATTATCAGATCAGAAGTACATATGGACTTGGAGGTCAGATCAAAGGCAACAATTTCTGCCTGAAAGTCATTGAGTTCTGCTTATGAACTTCAGTAGAAATCCGCTCCTGTTTCTATATCACTCTTTGATCCGTGGGTGAATATATAGATTTCGCCATTGTCGCATAGAGAACCTAGAACCGTGCTGTCAATTAATTCCCTTAAGCTAAGTTTTTTACCTAGGATAATCTCAAGTTATTTGGCAAAGCTCGAGAGTACAATAGTTTCAACCGTTAGTTGGGCAAGTTTGATCCGAACCTTATACTTACACCTGCTTTTGTCGCAATTAGGCAATAAGCAGATTTTATAGCTCATGAAACCTCTATACAATTACTTTGGTATTAGTTCTACTACTACTACTTCGAAATTTATTAATTGATTCTAAACTAGTTCGGAACTACTTGAAAAATATTTTGTTGTTAATTGTTGTTGTAAAAATATGCACAGTGTCGGAAACTGATTTCTTGCAGCAAAAATACTTTTATTTCCTCTTATTTCCATTTATTTAATGAATAGTGTTGGCAAACTCGCTGCGCTCTGTGAGTAGCTGTCACGCAGAGCCAGCGAAATACATTTCAAGCAACAAAACTCCAAATGACAGCTGAAGGAAGGGTAATTTTCGTGCATACAGACAAAAATTACATGAGATATATATGTATGTATGTGTGCTTGTGCGTATGTGTTAAAAACTGCGCTAATTAAATCGAGCGCTCACTGAAAGTGTGCTTCATTTGCGCGTTTTGCTGCCACATTTCGCGCGCATTTTTCTTTTAATTACTTTTCGTTGGCAATATGCTGTTTAAGGGCATGGACAGCATGACAAAAAGTGATTACATTCAACAAAAAACCGAAACTACACAAAACGTGCTGGAAAATGTGAAAATTCATTTAAAATAATTGGCGCTGCTAGGCTTAAATTCGTGATTCAAAGCATTAAATATTTGGCAAAATGCAGGAAAAAAGTGAGAAACTGTCTAAATAAATAGTTATTTATAAACAAATATTTTGAAGCATGGGCAGGCATGGCTTTTGCAGTTTGCGGTTCGACAGGTCGTATGAGTAACACAAATTGAACGCTTGCAAGCAAAAATATTTCGCTCTGTCAAAGAGTGAAAATAAATAAATTCTGCTACCAAGAGCAAACGAGAATTAACGAAAATTCAACAATGTGTATAAAGCTTAAAATTTATGTAAAAAAAAAGAAAAATGTTGTGTTCAACGCTTATTGGCTCATGTGCTTTATTTACGTGCTGCTTTTGAGATTAATAACATAATGCCTTTGATTTATACAAGGTGACAGAGCGTATGAGTAATATCTTCAATGGGTGTATAGAAGAACATGTTGAACGAAAAACAAAAAATGAAGTTCAGCTATGTGCCACACTAATGGAGAGAGGCTAAGGTAGTTTTCATATCGAAGGCTGGTAGAAACAACTCAATCTTGTCAAGAGAGCTTAGGCGTATAAGCTTAATTTCCTTCCTGCTGAAAACGCTAGATAAAACCTTGGATGCGCACATTAGGGCCGCAGCGCCTCCTAGAATATAAGGAATACGATCTCTGAGGATTCTTGAACGTTTCTGGAGCGTTAATCAACAACAACAGTCAATAGGTATTGATCCTGCCAAACCAGAGTGGAGGATAGACGCTAAAATGACCAAGGAAGTATGTAGAGGTACTCCGCAACGTGTGCCATCTCCGCTGCTATGGACGTTAGTGGTGAATGAGCTGCTAAAGAACTTGGACGGAGAAACCCCTAAGATAGTGAAATATGCGGACGACATTGTCATCGCAATTACAGATAAATGTCAATAGACCATTAGCAGTGTTATGACAAACAACTCAACTATTATGACTGACTTTCAATATACTCCAGAGTTAGGCATCGCAAAGGGGTATGGGGTTGAACACGGAGAAAACGGATATGCTTGACAAGACAGCGCAAAATTCGTTTATGAAGGTTCTCTTCGATAAATGGCGCACAATTATCTCTCAAGGACCGCGCCAATAACCTTGAAGTAGTCTTGAACAGCAAACTGCTCTGGAATAATATCGTAGAAGAAAAAGTGAGGAAAGCTAGCAACGCTTTACATGCACTGGTGCTACACAGCTATTGTCGGACCAATTCTGCTCTACGGTGCAGTAGTATGGTGGTCAGGGTACGGAAATTCACCTACCCGAAGCCAATGGAAAGGGTTCAGAGGCTCTTTGAAGAACAACTCCAATGCCGGCTCTTGGATTAGTACTAAACCTGTCTTGAGAAGCAGAACAGAAGTGGAAAGTAGTGCCAGAAACAAGCATATTTACTTCTAGTGGCTGCCAGGCCACAAAATCATCGAGATCAATGAAATAGTGGACTAGATTGCCAAATTGGCTAATATTCCACACACTCTTTTACCACTTATGTTTACTTTCAGCTCACAAACTCAAGCACATGATATAAGTTTTACTAATTAAGCTAATAAATAAGACCAGTAAGCACACTCAATCAACGTCTGTGACAATGACGCTAATCTGCTAAATAAATTGGCAGACGAAAAATAACCGAAGATGCTTTTGACATTAAGCTATCGACCGATTAATGATTCGTGACATGCATACAGATATAAATATATATGACCGCAGAACCACACAGACACCTCCAATGAAGCGCAATTAAAGGCAAACAGTTATTCCTAATTAAAATCATACATTTGTCTGTTAATGGCAATCATTTAGCTTTTCCGTTAAGACATAAAGCATAGACATGGCATTTATGAGTGCAGCTAAAGGTTAATTTTTATCTAGTCCTTTTGTATATCTTCTTCTCACATAGCAAAGGTTGTGATATTCTCTGCGCTTGAGTCTCTCATCAATTATTTTTGATTGCTATTTAACCGAAGGAAGGCGAGAAGCAGAAAATTTATTAATTAATATTATTTTTCTACGCTTTTATGCATGATTCCTTCAAAATAAGGAGACGCTAGTTTGGTTAAAGTTCAGTTGTTTTTCATCAGAAAGCATTCAGCCACAGAAATTATCCTTCATTGAGCTGGGAAGATGAGCGAAAGCAAAAACATCGACTGATAACGTAGTTGATTGGCATTAGTGAATTGAATGTGTGGTGTTTATTGCTGATCTTTTGTAAACGCTTAGGAAGTTACTTGCGTAGTTCGAGTATTAGCACTTATATGGTGACCAACTTATCAAAGAAGAATAAGCTATGTTGAGGTTATGCTAAAGATGCGCTCATTAATACATAAATCCTTAAGGTTCAATAAGAGATAGCACTTGTGATAGAAAAAGTCAAGAACAAAACATAAAATGCGTTGCTGGCACAAAATAGTCGTTTAGGAAGGGTACTATAAAAAAAAATTCTGATGCTTAAAGTTTATTTTCTTGAATACTGGTTAGTACTAAAGTTCAAGTCTGTTTTTTTTTAAGCAAAAATGCTAGTTAATCGAGAATAGCAGTAGCTTTGGCTGCACCATAACTATAATATCCTCCACATAATACCTTTCTTAAAGCGTAAAAATATGCCATTCAAGCGGACAATCATTATAAAGCTATTTTTATTCTCATATTGATTTTGATCTGTCAGTTTGTATGACAGCTATTTGCTATCGTCGATCGATCTGAATAAATTCTACGGAGATTTTTGTTGCAGTAAATATAAAAGTTTTTCGTACAAGGACTTGAGGTTTATTGGTCAGTTTTCAATGCAGTTATACGCTTATTTGTTCGATAATGGTGGATTCGGTAAATGTGTGGCTTTGTAGTGATTGTGGTGAGAAAAGGACGTGTGTGAAATCTCAGGTTTTCCTAAAAACCGATTATATTCATGCAGACGATGAACAAATAAACGCACAGTGCTGAAGGAACTGAGCTCTCCATACCATCATAACAACTAAATAGTAATATATGTATATATATCGAAATGATTTATATATCGTCACCTAAAATGGAAGAAAGTTTCCGTAGGTTTACAGGCGAAGGAAAAACGATACAAATGAAACCACTCATATTGAAACAAAATTTAATGTTTGGTTTTAAAACGGTTATATATAGGAGTTTTGGTTAAAAAAGTGGTTATATATTATTTGTTATATCTGACAGCGATTTGCGATTTTTCTGATGATACGTTATTTTGCATTTTAGGTGACGATGTACTGTTTGAATATTTTGTGTATAAAAATCCGTGCCCGTTCCGGTGGTGTGATTAACTAAATTTGAAATCGGATTACAATCATTCGATTTATTTGAACACACTAAATAGTCAAAATTGAATTGAAAAATATTTTTTCACTTTACGAATGAAGCATTTATTCTTCAACTATTGATTTGACTGCGCTTTAGGACAACATTAGGTTGTACGTTATTTCAAAAGTTGATTGCTTTTTGGCCAAGGCGGCTGCAGTTTAAGATTTTGCACTAAAATTAAGGATCCGACGTCAAAAAACTCTTTATTTGCAATTTAAACCCATCATAAATCATACGGTACTGGGGGGTTACATGGGTTTCCTCGAGTAAAAAATAGCCTTTTTAAAATTTTTTTTTCTTATATAAAAAACTAAATATTTTATTAGAATTTTTTGTTCTTACAAACATACACTATTAATAAAGAATTTCTGAAAATTTCGGAATAAATATTTTAAGCTCGACCTGAAACCAGTGCCCTTTTATGGGCAAATGAAGTTTTCCAAATAGGTAAAAATCACAGGGTGCTAGATAAGATGAGTGATTAATGGTTAATATGGAGTTTTTTGTCAAAAAATCAGTGAGAAGTGTCGACCGATGACACGGTGCATTATCGTGCAACAGGCGCTAGGACCCTGCCTCACGGTATCGCTTAAGCCACTCATGCACATTACTACGGGATATGTTTCAGTAAACGTTTTCCCAAGTTTAAAACAAAATTTAATATTTTCTCTTTGCATTTTACGACCGATGACCAAAAGCTGCTGTCACTTTTTGATCGATAACATCGATTGTAGTTATCCAATTGTCTTAAAATTTTTACGAAATGTCAACAAGAGATCAAACTTTTTATTTCATATACCCGCCTACAGATGGTGCCACCAGAAACAGTTATATTTAAAAAGACCTTGTATAAGGAATAACTAGCTGATACTCGTATGTATGTATATATATAAAAATTACTCAACGTATATTTAATTGTACATATGTGTATACAAATGAATATATGCCATTCATGAATGTCAGCTTATTAATTTTCTAGCTAGTTAATATGTATTTATATGTATAGTAAATTCTTGCTTACATAAGTGGCATTTATAAATATGATTGTTGTTCATAACAAGCAGTTATGTATGCATAAGTGTGTGCTAAAACTGTTGCTAACATATTGTTGTATAAATTATTTGTAGGCAGTAAACATATTTTTATGTGTATAGTTACATACATAAGTAGTCTGCATGACCACAATATTTGTTGGGCACTACTATCCTGGGTCTTTAATTTCTACTTAAGATATGTGAAAATGGTTTGCGTTTAATATTGGGTGCGGTATTTAACATGTGGTTATGTTGCCGAAACTGAATAGTTTCGTTCCTAGTGATGCACCTGGTGGAAACTAGTAATCATAGCGATCAAGTGTAAGTGGCAATTTCTTATCGCAAAAGCCGGTTCAAAAAATCTCAAATTGTACTGAATTGAGGTTTCCAAAATGTCTCTAATCAGCTCACTTGCCTGGTTTATATTCAATATTTATGATATTTATTTATTTATATGCAATAGTCGCTGGAAATATATATTTAAGTGATTAAGTTTCAAATATTTTTATATTTATATGAAAAGAGGATAACATCTGTCATGTCCATATAGTCAACTCTCCTAGCCGGCACTAGGTGACACCAAACGACAAATGTGCATTAGCGTTCAACCTTAACAAAAACCTTGTAGAGTAATAGATTTAAGGGACACCTTAGTGAAGAGAGTGAGAAGATGAAACAATACGAGTTTTAAATGGCTAAGAATTCATTGTGATCAAATAGATCATTTTATTAATAACACTGGCCTACACTCATTTTGGTGCCTAAGTTTATACCTGATTTTGGATGTATTTTGGGAGTTGATACGAGAAAACAAGTCATATTTTCCATATCAGCTCTTGTTCATAAGAAAGAAGAAAAAATATCTAGTAGCGGGAATGTGGATCATCCTACCTACTATACCGACTACTGATGGCGCAGAGCTGCGCCAAACCAAAAAAATTATTTTGTAGGTCAGTGTAATCGTTAATTTCTCCTTTTTGTTGTGCTAATTTATCAATCAGTGTAATTAGCTTAAATCTACGTACCTTCACAGAACATATGCTTTTCACCGAAGGATTCCATAAATAATTTGCTTGAAAAATTTATCAAAAGAAGATAACTTTCTTTTGTAGGGTGGTGCGTATGAGTAACAAATGAAATATCGTTTGGTGCGAAAAGAGTTGCTTTACCCAATTCTTGTAGTTAAATGAATAGATTTTTTTGTTGAAAGCGACAGAAAATGTGAATAGTTTTTATAGTCCTGATACTGTAACAGTCCATCACTCGCTACTTTGGTCGTCGATGCTGTTCCGATAATATTAATGTGTAAGATATGCACGCTTTAAGAAGCAAATTATCGAAAATATCACTAAAAATATTTTAATTGCCAAGAAGCTTAGCACTGCACATAAAACCGTTTGGATGAACAAAAAAAACCACGCAAAAAAATCACACTCACCGAATTTTTATCTGTGAACTGCTGCTGAGTCACAACAAGTGAAAAGTGGTGCACATACAACAACGTCAAGAGAAAATGGTTGTAGTCAAACAAAATAGTCAAACAAAAATGAGCTGGCGTAACCTGTGACCGAGCCAAAATTGACATTAAGCGAGGTTTTGCTATGTGTTTGGTGGGCTTGGCAGGTAATCAACTATAGTGAACTGTGTCCCTACTTCCGAACTTTTCATATGGACCTGTCTTGTAAATAGTTGGCTCAACTGAAGTAAAGAATTGTCCATCTTTGGCCAATAGGAGAGGAACTGTGATCCATCAGGATAAGGCCAGGCTAGTTAATAGCTTGACAGACGCTCAAGAAGCTTGGTTGGAGGCTCTTATGCAGCCTGCTTATAGCCCGCACCTGGCACCAAGTAACTACTACTAGTTACTGTATATGGCAAATGATTTTCCTGGCGAACGCTTTTGTTAGCGAACAAAGCAGTGCCAAATGTAACTATCAATTTAATGACATATTAATATATTTATTTTTACTGGATCTAATATTTTATAATTTAGGTGATAGACATTATTTTTGGGAGTTTATTGTGGAATTACTAGGTGTATCGGCGGTTCCGCAAAATTAGCAGTTTCTTCTTGAGAAAGGCGTGTGCAATATTTCAGGTCAGTATCTCAAAAACTGAAGGACTGGTTCTGTACATTGTGATAAAAAAGTTCCCGAAATTGTAACTAATTTAATTCCAGGGTTAAATGATATTTAAAAAAAATCTACGTTGCTAAGTTGGTAGGACTGTCCTTAATTAGTGTGTCAAATATGAGTGCGATTTGTTACCCACGTTGTTTACAGCAGCTGCTTAAGTCGGTACACCACAATAAAGCGTTGCGATTTTTACAATGGATAAGAATATCGAACAAAGAATTTGTTACAAGTTTTGTATTTCTATCCGATTTTCTTGTGCGAAATCGAAACGAATATTGAAAAAGGCTTACGGTGATTCAGTTCTATTGAAAATACTAGCGTACGAGTGGTATTAAGCTTTTAAAATGGTTAAGAAGTCGTTGAAAAATGCCTTGTTGTGGATCTCTCCAACTAATGAAAAAATTAAAAAATATATAGATATGGTGCTTGAAAATCGTCAGCCATGTATTATGAGGATGGCAAGAGAGCTCCACATCTCTCGCGAGTTCTTTCGAATGGGTTTGGTGGATATGTTAGGTATGAGACTCGTAATTGCTTGACTCGTCCCGATAAAGCTGAATTTTTTTCCGAAAGAGTACCTTAAACGGGTTCTTTGGACATTTTGGTCGTACAAATTCCAACCCCATATGCATAGAGAGCATCATAACTGCCACTGAGTAATGAGCTTATGAGTTTGACTTGCAAACAAGTCAGAAAGCATGGAATGAAGGAAAAAAATGAGACGAAACTAAAAAAAAACGATGCCATAACTGCCCAAAAATTAAGGTGATGCTAATTGTTTTTTCAATATTCGTGGTTTGGTGCATAATAAATTTGTTGCGGAGGGACGGCCGTTCAATAAGGAGTTCTATTTGGATGGAATTGTGGAAGAACAGTTCATGGATTTTACACAATGATAATGCACTATCGCATCGAGCCACGATTGTGACCATATTAAAGTAAAAAATGCAATGAATATCATCGATCAACCACCGCATTCACCAAATTTGGCGCTGTGCTATTTTTTCTAGTTCTCCAAACTGAAATTGCCGCTCCGTGAACCCCGTTTTCAGTGGATCGGAGAGATAAAACAGAATTCGTTGAAGGATTTGGAGGCCATCAAAAAAATGCTTATGAAACATGTCTCGAGGGCTGGAATTACATTGAAGGCAACAAAATAAATATTGGTGAAAAAATAAATATTTTGAGTTTTATTTACAATTTCCAGGCACTTTTTTGTCACAATGTATACTATATGTGTAATAAAATTTTTATTTTTAAAGCGTAAACAGAAACAATAATAACACCCGAATCACACGTAGTAAAAATTCACAAACAAGGTCTAAAAAATATTCAATGTATTTCCTGATGATTGCTTATTTACTTTGCTTTCGCTGCTTTCTACTCATATTTGCCTACGTGCACATGCATTTGCCAAGCATAAAAGCGTATACGTGCGTGCATTAATATGTGTGTATGTGTGCATATGCTAGAAGCTTTGTGAGAGAACAACTTGCACCAACATACTCACACGCAGACATAAACCCGCTCATATTTGTTAACATATCTCATGTTAAGCTATTGTTGTTATTTATACATACTTCCTCACGTGTTTTCCATTATTTCTCATGGACTCTTTGCACCATTGTTCCGTGAAAAGTTTGATTTTTGCCGCTGGAATTCTGTGCCACGCAGCATTGTGTATTTGTTTATTTATTCATAGTGTTCACACATGTTTGTATGTGTGTCTACATGCTAGCTACTTGCACACGTGAGCTGCCATTTGTTTGCGTTCATTCAATTCCACTCAAACGCACACCTTTGGAAAAATCATTAAAAATCAATGTGACATCTATGGATGTGTAAGTTTTTATTACTGTATGTGTGTATGTGTTGCTGTAAAGTTTCCACTATTGTATTGATTGAAAAAGAAAATGTGTGCAAATTTCTAGCGATATTGTCACTTTTGGCAAATTGAGTGAAAATGCGCGCTTCATACTAAAATAATGCTAAGTTGTGTGTAAATAAATTGACGGATATTATTTATATCCATTGACATCCGCCAGAGCTTCTTGTTTGGCATAACACTTTTTAGTTATTTTTTGGCAAGAACACAAAACTATGTCACTAGTCTATATCCATTGCGACTTCCCGCTTTTTGTACATTTTAAGTACAGACGCGTCGTTATGCACTTGGTCCTTCCTTTGGTTGTGTGGGGGACCTTGTTCAGTTGTTCAACCATTGCTCTTGATCGGAAAGAGTTATTCACTGGTTCATCATCTTCCATGCGAACAACATGGCCTTGCCAACGCATTCGCTGGCTTTTTATGTACTTAACTATATCCATGTCGCCGCATAGCTGGTAAGGTTCGTGGTACCATATATTTCAATACTCATCGCTCACTCGGATGGCTCTAGAGAAATTGCGAAGAAGAATTCTCTCGAATGCTCCAATTACGTACGCATTGGCTACGTCGAATATCGCGTTCGATGGAATGATGAGATGTACGAATTACACAATGACATTGACAGAGTTTAGCGAATTAAGAGGCAGCGGCAACGCTGGTCAGGTCATGTGGTCCGAATGGACAAAAACACTCCTGGTAATGCTTGGCCGTATGAGTTCCGCCAAAGTTGTAAGACGCTAAAGTGGTCAATTTACCTCAGCATGCTTTTGTTGATCAATATTATGATTTAGATCTTCAATAAACCGAACTACTTTGATCTTATAATGGAGGTAACGAATGCAAACACTCCATAACACATACGTTTGAAAGCCATCACTTTCTAATATTTAATATAACGCATCTTAACTTAAACAGTGTAAACCCTTCAAGAGAATTTACACATACAAAAGTTAATTACAATTATTTTACAGAAATTTCGAACTCAGCTTCGAAACCAGTAACATTGGACAGAGGTAATTTTACGATATATAGGAACTTGTTTCTTTGAATATAAGCTCAACTTAAAAGAAGCAGCTGCAATTAAAGATTTATGCAGTAAAGTTAGTTTATCTTGCAAAGGTATATCATACTAATGATGCACAATAATGTTTGAACAGAAAACAATAAATAAAGTATGTCTGCAATAGCGCAGCAGCTATATTCAGGCATATTCAGTCCATAAACAATTTGGTTGCCTCTTAAGTAGATACCGGTAAACAAACTCGTGATTCAAACCAGTTTTAAATTAAAAATTTCAAAATCTTCCACAATAGTTTCAACTAAAATATAATATTTATTTACTTTTATGTATGTCAATTACTTTGTTTGGTATTGAGTATGCACTTGCCTACCTGTATAGACATGTTACATGTAAATGCTTGAAATCGAGCCGCACTACACATAAATATATATTTATGAGTCAACTACACCGTACAATATAGCTTGGACCTTACTAAATTTACTTTACGGAAAGTTTCTATCGCACTTACCTGAAAGGAGAAGAAAATATATAAAGATTATTTATTTATTATATAAAAGAAAATTAATATGCATATAAAATACATAATTTTATTTAATTTAGGAAAGTAAAGTATAGAATTACATAATTTCACAGTTAAATTAAAGAGCAAAGGAGAAGAGAAATATGCACGGAACACCTGTATCTTTTTATCAAAGATGAAAATAATTTATAATTATTATAACTATAATTTAAGAAATTTATAAAAAATTGTAATATGTATATTAATATTTTGCCTAAACATTAACAGGTCGACGAACACTGTGGCGTATACGTAATATTTTATTTAAATAGTACAATATTAAGTATGCTAGTAATAAAACCACAGTAAATTGAGTCTTATTTTTTTTGGGCCTGTTCCAATAATAACCAGCTTGAACAAATGTATATAAAAGGTATACTGGTTGGAAGTTAAAGTACAGGGTGGCGTACGAATCGTGCTGTAAAAACAAACGTTAATAACTTTTTAATCAATGCATCACATTTATTTATTTGCCTGTGCAGCAATTTTATTTTATTTTTTATAATTAATTACTTCTGCTTTGTTCATAATTGTCGCGTATAAATTAGTACAAATTATTCAAAGAAGGTCGAGAATGCGTTGAAGGCTATTTCGGAAATTAACTTTAACAACTGTTTGTTTGTAAAATTACGGTGAATAACTGGCATGGCAGCGATTTTTCCACGAAACCAAGAGCCACACAGATGCACTGCTTTCTAACGATAATTTTAATTGCTATTTTCTACGACAGGCAAAAAGTTATCAATTATTTCTAGTTACTAGCACGCAATGCTGGCTACGTAAGGATAGCTGTAGTGAGAAACGTTGTATATATGTATGGTATATTGGTCATGCTTTAGTAATTATATATATTATATATTATGCATGCAGAACTTTGAACGTGACCCTAAAGTGAACTATAGGTTTTCCAAAGCAAACAAAATAACATTAATATATGTTAATTTTTTTGTAGCAATTGCCGTGTAGCAATTTTGTGTACTTTCTGCCCTTTCTATTTTGCCTCTCCTACATTTTTCACCTCATCATTTCCTATTTGTCACACTCTTATTGCGAATGAATATTTAAAATGATTCATGTTGTTGCTGGCGACAAATGTACTCGGCAATAAATCATGCGCCCAAATGTATGCTATATAAACTCGCTGGACAATAGCATTTATTAGGCGAGTGCCAACAGTTGATGCTTATTTATTATATATTTATTTATTTATGCAGTTGCGTTCGTAGTTTGAGCTTATGTATAAGTTACGCTCAGTATCTCAAATAGCTTAGAGGTATATTTTTTCTGCACAATTTTATTTATATTTATGTCTAATAAAGCAAATTCATTTTATGCAACTTCAACAGAACTTAATTTACTAACAAGTTATTTGATGGAAAGTTATAATAATTTGAGAAACTCAAGAAATGACATTGAGCAACACCAAAAGCTCCGTCAGGAGAGGGAAGGACATCTCCGAGCAGTTCCATAGTATACGAAGATTCAGACAAATCGACTCTCTATCGTGAATATGACACTTCCGAAGAAATTGGAAAAATGAAGCAACAATTACAATTTCTATATTGCATACTGTTAGGCAATTCGGGTTTTTATACTCTCGCAACAAAGTTGCTAAGGAGAGTATTATAGTTTTGTTCACATAACGGTTGTTTGTAAGTCCTAAAACTAAAAGAGTTAGATATAGAGTTATATGTACCAAAGTGATCAGGGTGACGAGTAGAGTTGAAATCCAGATGTCTGTCTGTCCGTCCGTACGTCCTTGCAAACTGTAACTTGAGTAAAAATTGAGATATCTTGATGAAGCTTGGCACACGTATTTCTTGGCTTCGTAAGAGGGTTAAGTTCGAAGATGGGCAAAATCGGTTCACTGCAACGCCCACAAAATGGCGAAAACCGAAAACCTTTAAAGTGTCATAACTAAGCTATAAATAAAGATATTAAAGTGAAATTTGTCACAAAGGATCGCATTAGGGAGGGGCATATTTGGATATAATTTTTTTGGAAAAGTGGGCGTGGTCCCGCCCCTACTAATTTTTTTGCACATATCTCGGAAACTACTATAGCTATGTCAACCAAACTCTATAGGGTCGTTTCTTTCAGGCATTTCTATATACAGTTTAAAAATGGAAGAAATCGGATAATAACCACGCCCACCTTCCATACAAAGGTTATGTTGAAAATCACTAAAAGTACGTTAACCGACTAACAAAAAACGTCAGAAACACTAAATTTTACGGAAGAAATGGCAGAAGGAAGCTGCACCTAGGCTTATTTTAAAAATTGAAAATGGGCGTGGCATCGCCCACTTAGGGACCAAAAACCATATCTCGGGAACTACATCACCGATTTCAATGAAATTCAGTATATAATATTTTCCTAATATCCTGATTACATGTACGAAATATGAGTGAAATCGGTGCACAACAACGCCTTCTTCCAATATAACGCTATTTTGAATTCCATGTGATGCCTTCTCTGTATAATATACTCGTATACATTAGGAACCCATGATGCTAGCGGAATAAAACTTTACACAAATACGGTATTTGAAAAATATGTAAATGACGGATAATGAAATCTCGATTATCACTTTATCGTGCGAGAGTATAAAATGTTCGGTGACACCCGAACTTAGCCCTTCCTTACTTGTTAGTTGTAATTTCATTCATGCACATCATACAAACCTGCAATTCTCAACCGGTTATATATACCTTAACGATATAAAATGATGAAAAGAAAATATATGCTAACTTTCGCACAAAATTTAAAAAATCTTTTTATTCCCTTGATGTGTACTCTATGGTTTCTATTCACTTTTCACTTTCTGACGCCATGTTGTTATTTTTATGGTAAGCATGTTTATTCACTACCCATCCTCTTCATTCCATTGCAATTTACTCTTATCTGCTTAATTCATTTTCTCGGGGCGCCATCACATTCTCTATTCTATTTATTTCCCCAAGAATTATGCTAATGCTTCGCTTAACTGCAGAAAAGCGATTCATTTGTTTAACTTAATGTCACTGGCGCGTGCTCGAAAGCGTGCATTTTGAGTGTCTTATTGTCTCACACCCTTCTACGGCCAGCAACATGATGAGCGCGTCTAAACGGAGAGATGCCTGGGAGGCTGGTCATAGGAAAACAAGTGGACACTCACAATCTTTACGTACACTTTTGTGTGTTTTCCCATTCAGAAAGCTCATAAACTACTTTTCTTAATGATAATTCAATGGTGTGTGGCAAGTGCATAGGCAGGCAGGCGGGCAGGAAGTAAGACCATGTGAAGTAGTCATTGAAGTAGATAATGTAAGCAACAGAGAAAAGAACAATTGATGGATTCAATGAGTCAAACAATGAGCAGAAGAATGATGTGCTGCTACGCAGCTGTGTCGCTTAAAAGTGATTGCGAAGCGTGTTATCAGCGAATAAAAGGAAGTATAGTCGGTAGCTAGGCGCCTGACTGTGCAGGCGGTATTCAGGCCTCAGATATTTGGCTAGTTGATGGAGGGTAATGGAGTGCGAGAGAAAAAAGTAATAAGTGGCCACACTTTAATATACGAACACAATATGTGTTTGGGAATGTAGTGTCGGTCTATTGTATATTTTTAGCTAGGGTCACAGGTCTTGAATATGTTTTGTTATTTTTCGCATATTTTTAGCAGTAATATTATTATGCTACATAATGCTAAACTCATTTGTAAGCTTTCTCTTATTAGCTAGTATATTCAGAGTAAATCTTCCTATCCGAAAACGAGTAAGGCTAAGAGAGAGAGAATTCAACATTCATTTTTGGAAGAAATCATGACTGGATTCCAAACAAATTTGTATCTTATTAACTAATCTTATAGGTCATGGATTAAATTAGTTTTACACTTTTGTTTTCCCCCTGTTCTATTCACCACATCTCGTTCCCTGGACTCATGAAAGGACGACGAGTAGGTTGAGAAATTAAAAAATGCATCGAAGGAGCCAAACAGTATAACAACAAGTAAGGAAGGGCTAAGTTCGGGTGTCACCGAACATTTTATACTCTCGCATGATAAAGTGATAATCGAGATTTCATTATACGTCATTGACATATTTTTCAAATACCGTATTTTTGTAAAGTTTTATTCCGCTATCATCATTGGTTCCTAATGTATACATATACTCGTATTATACAGAAAAGGCATCAGATGGAATTCAAAATAGCGTTATATTGGAAGAAGGCGTGGTTGTGAACCGATTTCACCCATATTTCGTACATGTCATCAGGGTGTTAAGAAAATATTATATACCGAGTTTCATTGAAATCGGTTTAGTAGTTCCTGAGATATGATTTTTGGTCCATAAGTGGGCGAGGCCACTCCCATTTTCAATTTTTAAAAAAAGCCTGGGTGCAGATTCCTTCTGCAATTTCTTCCGTAAAATTTAGTGTTTCTGACGTTGTTTGTTAGTCCGTTAACGCACTTTTAGTGATTTTCAACATAACCTTTGTATGGGAGGTGGGTGTGGTTATTATCCGATTTCTTCCATTTTTGAACTGTATATGGAAATGCCTGAAGAAAACGACTCTGTAGAGTTTGGTTGACATAGCTATAGTAGTTTCCGAGATACGTACAAAAAACTTAGTAGGGGGCGGGGCCACGCCCACTTTTCCAAAAAAATTGCGTCCACATATGCCCCTCCCTAATGCGATCCTTTGTGCCAAATTTCACTTTAATATCTTTATTTATGGCTTAGTTATGACACTTTATAGGTTTTCGGTTTCCGCCATTTTGGCCATTTGGTGGGCGTGACAGTGGGCCGATTTTGCCCATCTTCGAACTTAACCTTCTTATGGAGCCAAGGAATACGTGTACCAAGTTTCATCATGATATCTCAATATTTACTCAAGTTACAGCTTGCACGGACGGACGGACGGACAGACGGACGGACGGACAGGCAGACATCCGGATTTCCACTCTACTCGTCACCCTGATCACTTTGGTATATATAACCCTATATCTGACTCTTTTAGTTTTAGGACTTACAAACAACCGTTATGTGAACAAAATTATAATACTCTCCTTAGCAACATTGTTGCGAGAGTATATAAATGACTTTTTAAGTACTTTGAGGAGTCAAAAAAATGGGGATTGATTACTTTGAAGAGGACAAATTAGATATTCAAGAGTAAAGAAACAACATTTTAATAAATACAAAATTCACCATACTTTTAATAAAACCTCTTACTGAACGAGTTGTTTTGAGTAATAGTTTCGGAGGTACCGCCTTTAGAACTTGTGCTCTCCAGTTTGCACGCTAAGCTAAGTGTGCCGTCTTTAACGGCGTTTCTCTAAATGTGTTTTTGAGGTCGGTTGGCAAGATTTCTCGAGAGCTTCTCAACCGAACACCATGAAATTTTACAAAGGTGTTTGGGATACAATTCTTAAAGACTAGTCTGAAGAATTATTTTTTCGATTACAACAATTTGAAAAAAAACTGTCGCGAAATTTTCACAGCATTTTTTTTGTAAAAAAGTCTCCAGAAAATTAGTTTTTAATTTTTTTCCTTAACGTAACCCGAAACTAAATCAGTAATTAGACGCACGATTGGGTATTTTACAGTTTGTGCTTTGTAAAGTTAATGTAATGAAAAAATAAATTAACCGCATATTTGCAAATATTTTCGAAGGACTATCCGGCATTAAGTGATACAGTTACATAAGCAAAAATTCGGTTTTATACTTGGATATTTATTTTATTATATACTATACCATATTTCATTTAGCAGTATTTATTATTTATATCCATTGGAAGCGTGTCTGCAATTTTTTTGTATAAAAAGTCGAAAGTGAAATGAGAAATAAAGCATAAAAGCGGCAAGTGCATACTTTTTCAATTGAAGACGTGAAATTGCCAAGTACTTAAGTGCCACATACACACACACTTACATGGTGAAATGTTATTTTTATACACATACTATGGCATATAGCTTTACAAAGCGAAAAATGCAATTGGCAGTTGAACAGGCAAATATACTTAAGTGGCAACTTAACTGTGCATGTATGTGTGTGAATGTGTACACATATGATTATAAAAGCTTATATGTAGTGAATGCTGTTGAATACAAAGATATATATGTATCTGACTGATGTGCGTGTGAGTTATTTGCTTGTATGTGTGTGTATTTGGCTAATATACAAATCGATAAATTGTCATCTTGTTACCGAAGCAGTCATTGGATAATACCGCAATTCAATGGTGAATGCTTCCACATGCGGGTTACATATAAGCGTGTCTATATATGTAGTTGTGTTCACTATGTCTGCTGCGACGAATTGACGCTTGATGATTTAATGGTTAAAATAAAATAAAATAAAATAAAATTAATATTAATAGATTATGCCAGGTTAATCTGGTAGGCAGTGAGCCTCGCGTAAACCAGTTTTGGTCCTTTGCGATACCGGATGGAGTACTTGACTTATACGTCTGCCTAAGCAAATTTACTTATCGCGACCAAATCTAGCCTGACAGCTAAATAATGAAATACAACAAAGCTAATAACATACACTGAGAGCGAAATAAACAGATACACAAGGAAGTCTACATAAAGCAACCAGCTTGAGACATGAATACCATACGGCGTCAGATAAGCAAAGCAAAGACGTACCGAAATGCTAAGTAAAGCAGACCACAAAAAGTAGATTAAATGCGAAATAGAAAGAGAGGAAATAGTAAAATTTGTCGTTTTTGGACGAAACACAGTCTAATTACATATGTTCGCACATGTACAAGCGTTTCTCTTTTAGATAGATAGGTGACTTCAGCTTTTCTTTTATGGTGATATTTTGATGCTTTTGCTTACAATACGGTGATGGTGGTGACGAATTGATCCGTATATTGGTGCTGTGAAGAAAAAAATTACAAGTGGAAAGGGAGAAAACTAAAGAAGCAGCGCTAACCGCTTTCGATTTCTCATAAAAGCTCAAACGTAAGCCTTACCAGCCTTATATAGTTCACACTAATATTTTGTGTAACAAACCGAAAGCGAAGTTGAATTTAGAGTTTAGAAAGGGCTTTGCAAAGTTTCACCATAAACGGCAAGAACTTCAACAAGCTTGAAAGCTTCATTGAAATCTAAATGAGTCCTAATTTTTGGCAGTACTTTTTCAATTATTGTTACTGGATACGCTGAGTATATTCGAATATACAGATTAGCCGACTACGTTCGCTTAGTGCTCAGCTATGAGGTTTCTTTTGGTAGCTGAACTTCAATCTTAGTTCATAATGAAGAATACAACGAAGAATACCACGCTGCTCATATCAGCAGAGGGGCTTAGCAAAGGGAAAGTAGTGTCGTTCCAACATATGATAGCCTTAGAAAAAGAAGCCCTTCTTCCAAGAGACAGCAATGCGAACAGGGTAAACTTCACAAAGAAGTTTAAAGTTACTCTCAGCAGTAACGCGGACGATTATGAAGTCAAATCGCTACTAGTGGGAGAGTGTATTGAAAGTCAGTTTGCAACCGTGTACATCTGATCTGGATGCCAGGGTATAGAATGGTAGCCAGCAATGAGCTGGTCGACGATCGGCTTCCAGGATGAAGGGGCCAGAACAATGCATTACGGTTGGTTCCCATGTCATAAAGGAGTTGCTTCGCAGAGGGAAGAGAGTTGTGAAAGAAAGAAAGCAGCAGGCAGCAGGAATACGCTACGACAAGTAACTACTAGGAGGTTACAACCAAACAAGGTTTAAAGATAGATTAACCTCCACCGAGACAAAGGCTCAAAAACACTTGTTCAACATGGGCATAATCTCTTTCGCAAACTGCCGCTTTTGCGGCATGTAACCGGAAACTCCAGAACACCTAAATCTAGATTACCCAGCAATTTGCAGAAGCGAGCTGAAAGCCCTTGCATCAATCTACGTGGGTAGGGATCACATCACCTCAATCGCGCACATCAAGTTCCTGGAGTTGTTTAGAGTGCTTTGTGACCATATATGACATGAGAGAGGACACAGGAAACGATAAGTAGGTATAAATAGATTAGCTGATATCAGTAGAACAACAACAGGAAATAAATGTGGAAAGTGAATATTAAAGTCTCCATTCACATTCATACAGTTTATTAAAATTACAGATCAGGTCTAATCGATTTCTTGTACGGTTGCCATCCATTTTAGAGAATGCATCAGATTCTACACACAGATTACTGATACCTACCTTAAAGACTTATATAAAGATCTTTTAGATTATATATATGCTGTTCAGGAAAGGTATAGATGATCCAAAATCAAATTAGACTGATCTTTGTCGAAATACAGAAGCATTATTTAATAAAGTTCAAAGGATTTAATTTCAGTAGCCCAGAGCTTAGGCTTACATAATGAACTCAGCAATAGTAATTCGCATGTGGATATTTCTGCTAAGAGGATAAGATTAGATGAAACATATTTTATTCGGTTGAATATCTTCCAGCACTTTATTTTCTGTAGATTCAGCTTTATATGAACAAGTCTAGCTCAAATTGACCTAATAATTTGTCCTAATTTGACCATTTTTCACGCCATAAGTATTATACCGATATGCATTAGTCCTTATCGCGATACTCCATGCACAATACCTCCGAATATCACTGGGCCTTGTAATGGTCAATCGGCGGTCCAGTAATTGCACAGAGCAATTTTTATGTTCACAAACGACCATGTAGTTACTCTGTGTTTTGGCTAAGTGGCACGTGTTTGAACTCGGATGTGTAAGGGAACGTGCCAGTAACTGCAAGTGTGAACATAATAAATGATGTAGAAAATGCAAAGACAACGCAGATATACTGACTTACAATGTGCGAAGAAAAGTAATGATATCAATAAAATATTGATTACCGTTATTCGAAAGCTATTCCGACACAAATTGCGGAAAGAGTAAGTAAGAGAAACAGTCAAAACAATGTAGAAGTAGATGAGCGCATTAAGCAGTTTAGCATTCCGAATCACGTGTCGTTATAGCAAAAAAGATAAGTTTAATTTATATAAATAAGTATATCTGATAGAATGTCCGTAATATCGAAAGTTGAATTTATCTACCCTTAACATAGTAACATAGAGTTTACGCAAATGAAGAGTTCTATGAGCGCCATTCACTTCGAAATATCCAG